>NW_013575269.1:2200-2439 GCF_000499745.2 Eimeria mitis | reverse complement strand
CTATGCACAAATAAAGTCTCCAGCTCTCTCTTTGTAAAATGTAACATACATAACCAGAAAGCAACCCTGCATACATATAAACAAATATATTTATATTTATTTATTTATTTTTTTTTTATATTTGTATGTTTATAGATTTAAATTTGGATTTCTCTTTTTTTTATACAAAAATAAAAAAAAACAAAAAAAAATATTTATTTTATTTACACGAATTAAATAACAACAGAAAACAACAAACA
>NW_013575269.1:1772-2150 GCF_000499745.2 Eimeria mitis | reverse complement strand
TATTATATATATATATATATATATATATATATATATATATATATATATAAAATATATATATATACATATATACATATACATATATATAATATAAAGTATCTATAACAATATATATATAATATACACTATATATCAATTATAAATATATATATATATACACACACACACACATATATATATATATATTCAACTATCTAAATATACGATAAAACAAATATAAACACAAACAAAACCAAACCAAAACAAAAAGAACAGAAACAAAACAAAAAATTAAATAAGCAAAATAAACAATAAAACCCATCTAAATATAACAAAACAAACCCAAAAAAAAAGAAAAAAACAAAATAAATAAAAAAAAACAAAATAAACAACAAAACC
>NW_013575269.1:800-1053 GCF_000499745.2 Eimeria mitis | reverse complement strand
AAAAAAAAAAAAACACCTAGGTCTTTAAAGAATAGAGTTTCTCCATCATGTATTCCGAAGGTGGTTAGAAGGCAAACCATCAAAACAAAACCAAAAAAACAAAAAAATAAAAAAAATAAAAAAAAATAAAAAGTAAAGACCTTCATACCTATTTATATTTTATGTATATTAACATTAAAACACAAAAAAAAACAAAAAAAAAAAATAAAAATAAAAATAAAAATACCTAGGTCTTTAAATAATAGAGTTTCTC
>NW_013575269.1:470-775 GCF_000499745.2 Eimeria mitis | reverse complement strand
AAAAAAAAAAAAAAAAAAAATAAAATAAAATAAAAAATAAAAATACCTAGGTCTTTAAAGAATAGAGTTTCTCTTATTTATATATATTAACATTAAAACAAAAAAAAACAAAAAAAATAAAAATAAAAATAAATAAAAATACCTAGGTCTTTAAAGAATAGAGTTTCTCCGTCATGTATTCCGAAGTGCATTCATATTAAAACAAAACCAAAAAAAAAAGAAAATAAATAAAAAATAAATAAATAAATAAAATAAAATAAAATAAAAATACCTAGGTCTTTAAAGAATAGAGTTTCTCCATCATG
>NW_013575269.1:0-236 GCF_000499745.2 Eimeria mitis | reverse complement strand
CCCCACCGTCCACCACTGGCGCTCCGGGTAGTAGTGGTCTGCAGCAGCAGCAGCAGCAGCAGCAGCAGCAACAGCAGCAGCAGCAGCAGCAGCAGCAGCAGCAGGAGTTGCAGCAGCAGCAGGAGCAGCAGCAGCAGGAGTGGCAGCAGCAGCAGGAGTAGCAGCAGCAGGAGTAGCAGCAGCAGCAGCAGCAGCAGGAGCAGAGACACACGCAACAGCAGCGATATATATATATA
>NW_013575268.1:1794-2530 GCF_000499745.2 Eimeria mitis | reverse complement strand
GCAGCTGAGAATTCGCCTCAGCAGCCCATGTTGAGCGGCCATCTCCCTCCTCAAGCGCCGACGTACAGCTGCCTAGAACAACAGAACCGCCACCTGCAAAAGAAGGGGGTTAATGTTATTCTGCTTTCGTGTGGTTTTTATGCATTTCATTGCCAGTTTATTTTTGTTAGCTTGTTTTTTTTTTCGTTGCGTGGTTTGGGTTTTTGTTTGTTCAGTTGGTTGTGTGCTTCATCACAGGGCGAGATATTATATTATTATATTTTCTGTTGTTTTGTTTTTTATTTTTTTTTTGTTTTGGTTGTGGGTTTAATTAGAAGAGGAGTTTCATGCTTTTTTTCTTTTTTTTTTTGTTGTTTTGTTTGTGTGTTTAATTCAAGGAGGAAACAGTTGCGCTGCTTTGTTTTTTTTTTTGTTTTTTTGTTTCGTGTTGTTTTTTTTGTTTTTTTTTTGTTTTGTGTGTTTAGTAACAGGAGTCCAGTTGTATTATTTAATTTTTTTTGTTATTTTCCTTTTGTTTTTTTTGTGTTTTATTTTGTTTGTTTAATAGGGAATGCTCGAACCTTCTGTTTTTCCGTCTTGTAGTATAATGCATTTCTTTGGGTTGCTCCTCAGTGCTACGATTTGTTTGTTTATGTTTTGAACCCATATCTCCTAAACCATGATCCTTGTTTATAAACGCATGCATGCATAAAAAAAAATAAAAAAAAAAACACAAACCCGGCCATCTCCTGCAGCT
>NW_013575268.1:0-1694 GCF_000499745.2 Eimeria mitis | reverse complement strand
GTTTATGTTTTGAACCCATATCTCCTAAACCATGATCCTTGTTTATAAACGCATGCATGCATAAAAAAAATAAAAAAAAAAACACAAACCCGGCCATCTCCTGCGGCGATTGCGCGGCTGCATGCGTCTAGCACAACGTTAGCTCCTTCTTTGTTGAATGCGCCTCCTTCTACCTGTAGTTTATTATATATCATTAAAAGCAGAAAAAAATAAAAATAATAATAATAATAATAATTTTATAAAGATATTTTCGTTGTTTATGTTGTTTGTTTTGTTTTTTTTTTTTATGAGAGACGCCACACACACGAACCTGTAAACACATCTCGCTCTCCTTGCTCGTTATCCCCGCTACTATCATCAGCTGCGGCTCCCCCGTTTCTATTGCTTTCACTTCGGTGATGCCGAAGTAATCGTGTATAGATTTTTTCATCACAATGGATACAGCTTTTACAGAACGCGGATGATCGAAAAATATATCCTCGTTAAACGCAACTGAACATAAAATATACACATGAATGCATTTATTTCTGCTCGCATGTATGCGTTACTTTACAAATGCATGCATGCGCATGCACTTGTATCCATGGAACTGCATGCATACATGCATGCACAATCGGCTCAGCTTGAAGAACCTGCCGCTGCAGCTGCTGCTGCAGCTGCTGCTGCAGCTGCTGCTGCAGCTGCTGCTGCAGCTGCTGCTGCAGTTTTTTTATTCAGCATTTGACGCACCGTCGTTGCTAGGAGTTCTCTTGAAGGGGCTCGCAACGGCCCAGTTCCTGCCGTCATCAGAAACTGAGATTTGTACCAGCTGCAGCGGCAGCAACGACAACGTCGAGAGGATAAAAAATAAATGAAATTAAAAAGAAACTAATGACCTCTGGCGAGTAAGCCCAAGCGATCCGCAGGCCGCGCAACACCGTCGGGGCCTCCAGCGTTGCGCTCCATGTGACTGAAGGAGAAGCAGTATGAGTTGATCATCATTAGAATACATAAATAAATATATCAGCATACAACACGATAGAAGGAAACAACCAAAAGAACAAACATACCTTGCTCTTCGTCAGTATGATGCCCCGCGCTACACCAGTAAGAGGGTCCCGGTTGCAGCGCCTGCGACGCATCAAATTCAGCACCTTGAGTAGAAGAAGCCTTTGCCTGTTCGAAGGTGGCACCAGCATCCGCGGCGGGAGAAAAAACAATGGCCAGCGCAAGGACGTGCAGCGTCAGCACGCGGCGAATTGTGCAGCTTTCTTTGCATAGCATCATCAGCAGCGTGATGAACAGAAAGCTGCTGTATGATGAGTACTATTAGCTTCTTTTTTGAAATATAATATGCAGGGAATTCACTGCCTCAGTCACACTTTTCAATCATAAAGTTTCGTGTTTCCGCGCCGCCATGAACAACGAAGCCACGGGGTGTACGCGCAGCTCATTTGCATTTCAACTTTGCAGAAAGCAACAGCATTTCAGAACTTCTCTGGATCTCGCCGCCAGGCCTGGCGTCGTGTATCTACTTGGTTAAATATAAAATACTTTCTACTTTCTAGTTCTCTGCAACTTGCTGTAAGCTGTACTTTTTCTGCTTCCCTCTATTCATACTAACGAATTCAACTGCCGTCGCAGGAGGCGGCGGGCTGTGCGGCGTGTTCGTGTGGAAGGTTCTGTCGATTGAAACAAAGGAATTAACTGCACCG
>NW_013575267.1:0-1169 GCF_000499745.2 Eimeria mitis | reverse complement strand
TATATATATATATATATATATATATATATATATATATATATATATATATATATATATATAGTGTCTCCTCTGTCTCCTTTCCAGTGTATACTACCGATAAGTAATAAAAAAAAAACAAAACAATAAACAAAATTAAAATAAAATAAATTATAGTTTATGTTATTATATAATAAAACAAACAAAAAGAAAATAAAAAGTAAAAAGAAAAAGGAGACAAAAGGAGACAGTAGATAGCTAGCCATAGAAAGGGTCTGGTTGTGCGTATACAAATTCTTCTCTATAGCCAGAAAAAGGAGACACTTGGTGAGGAGACACCCCACAAGGAGACACCTGACGAGGAGACACCCCACAGCAGTTGCTGCTGCATGTGTACACAGCTAACACCCCAAAAGAGAGACGCTCCAGAGCAGCAACTGCTGCGGGATCGTTCGATCCCAGCCGCTCCGCCAGCTGGTGCAGCAGCTGCGGCTGCACCTGCACAGACACCCCACACCCCACACCCCACACACATATAACACACATTATCTCTGTCTGTCTCCTTTTGTCTTCGTCTGTCTCCATCTGTCTCCTTTTTTCTTTGTCTCTAGCTGTCTCCTGTTGTTTGTTCTTTTGGTAGCAGCAGCACGAACACAGCAGCAACCGCAGCAGCAGCAGCAGCAGCAACCGTAGCAGCAATAGAATCAACAGCAGCAGCAACAACAGCAACAACAGCAGCAGAACAGCACCAGCAGCAGCAACAGCAACAGTAGCAGCATCAGCAGCAACAGCACCACCACCACTACCACAACAACCACCACCACCACCAACCGCAGCAGCAGCAGCAGCAGCAGGAGCAGCAGGAGCAGCAGCAGGAGCAGCACCTGGAATTCGAATTGTCTCCTTGCACCGCATGCACAGTGTGGTACATCTGTCTCCTTGATTTGTTTAGGGGAGAAGGGCCAGAGGGGTTTCCCCCCGACAGCATATCTTATAATATGCCCTTTTTGGTGGGGTTGTAAACACCTTTTTATAAACACAGATAGCTGAGCGTCTGCTGAGCTGTGGGCCTCATACAAATCCTCAAACGCATCCATCTCAGACTCGTCCAGGTCCGCCTCTGTACACACACATATATATATATATATATATATATATATATATATATATATATATATATATATATATATATA
>NW_013575266.1:2080-2442 GCF_000499745.2 Eimeria mitis | reverse complement strand
AAGAATGCTGAACAGGCTGGTCAATCGACTGAGTTCTGCGTTGGAAATATATAAGGAAGGACGACGCCCGGCACTTGATGAAGTAATTGATCTGAAGAGGGCCATTATTACCCACGCGTACAAAGATACCCAACTGGGGAACCCCCTGTGGAAACTCTGGATTCAGGATGACGAAGCATTCTTTTCTTCTTGTGGAGATGTCCTCGTTTCTTCCGAGCAGACGTCGGACGGTCAAAGGGAGCCCGAACAGCCATGATCCTCACATGTATGCGGTAGACTGTGGTATCTAGGATGTTCCTCTTTGTACGCAGGGGCCTTGAGACTTTCTTCTGAATTCCGAGCGCCGTGAGTTCAGGACTACA
>NW_013575266.1:1459-2024 GCF_000499745.2 Eimeria mitis | reverse complement strand
GCTTATCTGCAACTCGTGGTGGTGTTCTCCGAACTTGGTGCTGGGTCAAAGTGAGCCTTCGGCCTTCAGGTATTGTTGCCCCTTGATGACATGTTACCCACAAGCTGCAAACCGCTTATTCTCACTTCAGCGACCAGACTGGCGCGCGGCTGCAGTTGTCTGATATCTCAGGCAGCAGCTGACGGAGAAACGCATTTGCCTGCATATCCTCACTTTGTCGTTGCTTCCTTGCTATTCCGTGCTGGGAGGCATCTCTAATCGCCTTCAAGGAGACGGGCACAGTGGCAACAGATCTTTATAACCGATTATGAAGCTGTATGTGAGCTGTTTTGGTCGTGACGATGCCATAGCAGGGGCATGTCGATCCACTGCAATGAGAAATACGGATGGTGGTTTCTTTCCCCGCGTGCCATGTGGAGCTTCTGCGTAGGACGTACTAAGATGTGCTTGGCGCGGTTCCAAACTAGCAGTCCTTTAGTAGACTAAACGCTGTTTGGTGATCCTGAACTTTACCGCTTGAATATGAAACGAGCCTTCTGCTGCCGCTGACTGTCCGCGCTCTGCG
>NW_013575266.1:435-1229 GCF_000499745.2 Eimeria mitis | reverse complement strand
GGCTGAGGACAGGACACGTGCTTCCACCAACAGCGCCAAGCCTTTCCGATAGACTGAGGAGGGAACAGCTCCGCTTGGGATTTTCGATTAAAAGTACTCTGGTTTTGTTGTGGCTCCAACTGGTGCACAGCTGGGACCGGCGAGAGTCGGCACGCTCAGACGCCTCGCACAATTTCAGAAAGTTGCATCCCTGCACAATGCGCAAGTTCACATTTATGCGCTTTTAGCACAGCTGATTTGAATTGTGGGCTGCTCATTCTCTCCTTGCTGATGCGGAGGGCTTCCAGGTGTCTCATATTTTTCACAAATATATTTGTGCCCAGTCTTGGCACCTAACGTATCCGCAAGACTTGCGTTTAAGCAAATACTAGCTTAGCGGCTAACGCACTGGCCTAATCCGTCGGGCACTCAATAGCGCTGTATATGCATACCGTGTAGAGGGCTTCCGAGCACTTGCGTAACCCCACACAGCTGCAGGTGGACAGCCCAACAGGGAACATACAGGGAACACCATTAAAACAGTCGCCTGCCTTTATTTGTCTGGCCCCAGTATAGCTTTTTATCCTAAATTGCACACAATTCTTGCGCCTACTTGCTCCACCGTCAGACGGTGATGCTGGGAGAGGCGGCTGCTCCTGCACTATGCCAAGCGGTACGTGTAGTGCATGGGCACTACATTGCTCAACAGTCACAGTGACGTATAGGGAACGTCGCTTAGAAAATAGAGGTCTTAGGATTCCGCAAATGAGGCATAATTAGAACTTAGTAATTTAATAGGGATATGATAGTAATAG
>NW_013575266.1:0-180 GCF_000499745.2 Eimeria mitis | reverse complement strand
ACTGTGCATTACATTTGGGGGCCGTTCCGGGAAATATTATGTGCCCTTATTCTTGAATACGCGACGAAAATTTAAGTTTTTTTCTTTTCATCATATTTTGCTCGTTCCCTTTTGAGCTATAGGCAGCTTCCACTATACACGAAACGATGGACGGCGGCAGAGAAGTCCCCACGGGACTGA
>NW_013575265.1:1627-2443 GCF_000499745.2 Eimeria mitis | reverse complement strand
AAAAAAAAATATATATATATATATATATATATATATATATATATATATACATATTTATTTATTCATATATAAATTTATTTATATATTTATATGTTTATGTATTTATGTATTTTTATATTTATATATTTATTAATAAATTTATTTATTTATTTATTTATTTTTATTTTTTTAGGTGTATAAGCAACCACAGCCTCTCTATCTGTCTCTCTTTCTCTCTCTGTCTCTCTCTGTCTCTCTCTATCATTTCCTTTTTATGTATTTATATTAAAACACTTATTTACGTATTTATTTATTTATTTATTTATTTATTTATTTATTTATTTATTTATTTATTTTTATTTTTTTTAGGTGTATAAGCAACCACATCCTGGGTTGTTCTAGCCAGGACAGCGTGTGTGTGGGGCGCATAGAAAAGACAAATAATATAATAAATAATATAATAGAGAGATTATATTTTAATTTATTTAGTTTATTTATAAACCCAAATGAATATATTTATAAACAAACAAATAAAAATATACACAAAATACTACAGGATGCTCTTATTGTCAACGGTATGCATATTTATTTATTTTTTTTTATTTTATTTTTTTATTTTATTTTTTTATTTTTTTGTTTTTTTTATTATTTTTATTTTTTTTCCTGTTTTGGGCTTGGTTTTGCTTTTTTTATGTTTTTGTTTGCTTTCTTTTTTTATATTTATGTTGTATTTATATTTATATTTATTTTCTTTTTTGTTTTATATTTATATTTTTTTTATATTTATATTTATGTTTTTTTTATTTATATTTATATTTATATCCTTTTTATATTTAT
>NW_013575265.1:1032-1480 GCF_000499745.2 Eimeria mitis | reverse complement strand
ATATATATATATATATATATATATATATATATACAACCCCTGCTGCTGCTGCTGCTGCTGTGTGTGTGTTTTCTGTATAGAGCCGTATTTGTCTGTAGCAGAGAGAGAAGCAGTTTATAGTGTGTATTTAATAAAGGGAGACAGACCCTACTACAGCAACATGTATGGTTTTCATTTACTTTATATGCGTTTAATACTTTATAATATTTCTCCTATGGATCCTGGGGCTGCATGCGTTGCTGATATATTAAGCGGAGATGCAGCAGCAGCAGCAGGAACTGCTGCTGCTGCTGCTGCTGCTGCAGCACCAGCAGCACCTGCAGCAGCAGCAAAAGCTGCAGCAGCAGCAGCAGCAGCAACAGCAGCAAAAGAAAAAAAAAAAGAAGCATCCATTAATAAACAATGTGCAGATAAACTTATACACACACTGCAACCCTTTCTCAGCCCT
>NW_013575264.1:2447-2713 GCF_000499745.2 Eimeria mitis | reverse complement strand
CTAAACCCTAAACCCTAAACCCTAAACCCTTCATCGTAAACCCTAAACCCTTCATCCTAAACCCTAAACCCTTCTAAACCCTAGAGTGTAGTATATTAAAGGTAATGCAGGCCTTGTCTGCTCGACTGCCGGGTGCAGCGCATAGCGGTTGCATTCAGAGGGTTTAGGGTTTAGGGTTTAGGGTTTAGGGTTTAGGGTTTGTGTGACGCAGAATAAAGAAAGGAAGCAACGAAAAGACTGTGTTCTCTCACCCCCCCCTTATGGAA
>NW_013575264.1:860-2347 GCF_000499745.2 Eimeria mitis | reverse complement strand
AACCCTAAACCCTTCTAAACCCTAGAGTGTAGTATATTAAAGGTAATGCAGGCCTTGTCTGCTCGACTGCTGGGTGCAGAGCATAGCGGTTGCATTCAGAGGGTTTAGGGTTTAGGGTTTAGGGTTTAGGGTTTGTGTGGCGCAGAATAAAGAAAGGAAGCAACGAAAAGACTGTGTTCTCTCACCCCCCCCTTATGGATGTCTTAAAAGCCAAGCTGGTGAGTTAGGGTTTAGGGTTTAGGGTTTAGGGTTTAGATAGTTGAGGGTTTAGGGTTTAGGGTTTAGATAGTTGAGGGTTTAGGGTTTAGGGTTTAGATAGTCGAGGGTTTAGTGGGCAACCAGACCCTCAACGCTTCTAAGCAAACCCTCACAAAGGAGATTTAGGGTTTAGGGTTTCAGATGCCCCTCGCTGTCCCCGCAATACAAATACCTCGAGGGTTTAGGGTTTAGGGTTTAGGGTTTGTGGTTGCTGCTTAGGGAGAGATGAACCCGAAGGTCAATGCCGCAATATATGCAGTTCTCGGTGAGACTCAGACACAAAGGATGTTTCAAATCTAGGGTTTAGGGTTTAGGGTTTAGGGTTTGGGGTTTAGGGTTTAGGGTTTAGGGTTTGTGGTTGTCTCAGCATTGCTCCGCTGGGATGAAGGGACGGGGGTGCAGCGGCGGTCGTTGGAGGCGTTCAACAGTGCAGCAGCAGCAGCAGAAGCAGCAGCAGCAGCAGCAGAAGGAGCAGCAGCAGCAGCAGCAACAACAGAAGCAGCAGCAGCAGCAGCAGCAGCAGCAAGAGAGATAGAAGCAGCAGCAGAGAAGGTGCTTGCTGCTGAAGGTGTTAAATCGACGGAAGCCATACGCTGCGCTACAAAGTGAGAGAGCTGCCTATACACCCCAGCATATCTAGGGTTTAGGGTTTAGGGTTTAGGGTTTAGGGTTTTTTATTTTTCTAGGGTTTAGGGTTTTGTGGCTCTGCGGTGTACAGACAGCTGGCTCTCGGATTCAACAAACAGTTCAATGCAGTAGCAGCTGTCGTTGGCGGCCTCCTGAGTAAGTGTAAACAACAACGAGGGTTTAGGGTTTAGGGTTTAGGGTTTAGGGTTTGTAGGTGCAACTCAACAGCGAGGGTTTAGGGTTTGTATATGCAACTAAACAACGAGGGTTTAGGGTTTAGGGTTTAGGGTTTGAGGCGGGCTCGGATTGTGTTCTTCTCAAGCCGATGATGCCCAGAGGAGGCAGGCTCTCTACCATCTAGGGTTTAGGGTTTAGGGTTTAGGGTTTAGGGTTTAGGGTTTAGGGTTTGTGTGCAGCTCAAGAGGTGAGAAAGTATATAACGAGGGAGCAGAAGGCCGTCCCCAATGTGGTTGTTTTTGATGCTCTTACATCCTGCGGGGCAGTAGCCAGGGTCCCCCCCAAACCCTAAACCCTAAACCCTAAACCCTAAACCCTCACGGACTTGTAAACTAAAGCAGCTGCAGCAGCAGCACCATCTGCTG
>NW_013575264.1:666-760 GCF_000499745.2 Eimeria mitis | reverse complement strand
ACCAATACGCCTTTGGGTGGAGGATTAAACTATTTAGGGTTTAGGGTTTAGGGTTTAGGGTTTAGGGTTTGGGGTTTACATAGGGAGGGTTTTA
>NW_013575264.1:362-566 GCF_000499745.2 Eimeria mitis | reverse complement strand
GCCGTCCCCAATGTGGTTGTTTTTGATGCTCTTACATCCTGCGGGGCAGTAGCCAGGGTCCCCCCCAAACGCTAAACCCTAAACCCTAAACCCTAAACCCTCACAGACTTGTAAACTAAAGCAGCTGCAGCAGCAGCACCATCTGCTGCTGCTGCTGCTGCAGTGGCAGCAACTGCTGCTACGACTTCGTTCGGCTTCGAGGCA
>NW_013575264.1:0-238 GCF_000499745.2 Eimeria mitis | reverse complement strand
ACAACAACTTCCTAGCAGGGTTTAGGGTTTAGGGTTTAGGGTTTACTGCTTCTGTAAGAACAGCTGCTTCTACAATACCTCCCCGAGCTTCAGGGTTTAGGGTTTAGGGTTTAGGGTTTAGGGTTTTTCTTAGGGTTTAGAGTTTTTTTTTTTTAGGGTTTGGGGGTCGGTTGCACCGAAGGTGTATACATCTTTCAAAACCCTAGGAGTAAACCCTAAACCCCACGAGCAAACCCTA
>NW_013575263.1:2638-2714 GCF_000499745.2 Eimeria mitis | reverse complement strand
CAGCAAACGGCAGCAACAGCAGCACTCATGGCTTACATACGGAATGTTACGGTGGCCTGTTGCAAAATTCCCTGCA
>NW_013575263.1:2043-2170 GCF_000499745.2 Eimeria mitis | reverse complement strand
GCAACAGCACCTGCAGCAAAAGCACCTGGAACAGCAACACTTGCAGCAGCAACACTTGCAGCAGCAACACCTGCAGCAGCAACACTTGCAGCAGCAACACCTGCAGCAGCAACACCTGCAGCAGCAA
>NW_013575263.1:467-1943 GCF_000499745.2 Eimeria mitis | reverse complement strand
CAGCAATGAGGCAGTTGAGCTGTTCCTGCAGCAGCTGCAGCAGCAGCAGCAGCCGCAGCACCTGCAACAGCCGGCGCAGCAGCAACACCTGCAACAACAGCACCTGCAGCAACAGCACCTGCAGCAAAAGCACCTGGAACAGCAACACTTGCAGCAGCAACACTTGCAGCAGCAACACTTGCAGCAGCAACACCTGCAGCAGCAACACCTGCAGCAGCAACACCTGCAGCAGCAGCACTTGCAGCAGCAACAGCCGCAACAGCAGCAGCAGCAGTTACCGTTGCGATCGCCGTCTCAATTGCTGCCTCAGCTGTCTCAGCTGCAGCTCACGCAGCAGCTGCCCCAGCAGCAGCAGCAACAGCATCATCTGCAGGAGCAGCATCACCTGCAGCAGCAGCGGCTGCAGCAGCAGCAGCAGCAACAAGAGCAGCAGGATTCGGTTGGCGCTCTGAAGTTGCCAGCCAGGCGATCCCCTGCTGCGCTATCCAGAGGAGATGGCCTGCAGCAGGGGCGCGCAGCAGCAGCAGCAGCAGCAACAACAGCTGCAGCAACAGCAACAGCGGCACCTGCTTCGCCTGCAGCTACCGGCATCCCGTCGCTGTCTCTGGCCATTCAAAGGCCAGAGCCCCCACCGCCACCACAACAGCTGCAGCAGCGAGAGCAGGAGCAGCAGCAGCAGCAGCAGCAGCAAAGGCAGACGGGTGACTGGAGCAGCAGCACTCGGCGCTCTATGCTGCTGCCTGTTGAGTCCTTGGGTTCTGCGTCTCTGCCTTCAGCAGCAGCAGCTGCTGCTGCATTAACAGCAACAGTAGCAGCAGCAAGAGGAGCTGCAGCAACTGACGTAGGCAGCCCCACATCTGCTGCTGCAGCAGGTGTTCCCCCACGGCGGCTGCTCATGCGCGCGCAAAGCAGCAGCAGCACCGCCTCTATAAGCCTACAGGAACCGCAACAGCAAAGCCCGCCTCGGCTCGCTCGAAGCGGCAGCAGCAGCAGCAACAGCAGCAGCAACAGCAACAACCGCAGTAGCAGCAGCAGCGACCTCCCGAAACTATCAGGCCCTGCTCCCGCGTTGCGTCCAGCAGGAGAAGCAGCAGTAGCAGCAGCAGCTGAAGCATACGGAGCCCCATTGCTGCTGCCGCCCCCTCAGGGAGGCCCAGCAGCAGCAGCAGCAGCAACAGCAGCAGCAGCACCTGCAGCAGCAGAAGCACCACTTCCTGAGAAGTGTCTGTCTAGGGAGTCTCTCTTTGATCACCAGTCCTCTACAGCTGCCTGCACCAGAGACAACAGCGGCAGCAGCAGCAACGGGAACGGCAGCAGCATCGGCAGCAGCAACAACCACAGCAGCAGCAGCAGCAGCAGCCTCGCAGAGCTGCCATTGTTCCAGCCTCAGCCGCTGCTGCGCCGCAGCCGCCTGAGCGACACACCAACGTCGCCTGCTGCTCCTGCAACATCAGCAAACAACTGCAATAGCGGAAG
>NW_013575263.1:0-367 GCF_000499745.2 Eimeria mitis | reverse complement strand
GTTCCAGCCTCAGCCGCTGCTGCGCCGCAGCCGCCTGAGCGACACACCAACGTCGCCTGCTGCTCCTGCAGCATCAGCAAACAACTGCAGCAGCGGAAACAGCAGCAGCGACAAAGCCAACAGCGCTCGTGCTGCTGACGGTTGCAGCACAAACTGCAACAACATCTGCAACTGCAGCAGCAGCAGCAACAGCGGCAACAGCAGCAGCAGAGGACTGGCACAATCGCTCATGCTGCCGCTGCAGCTATCGGAATCCGGCAACAGCAGCAGCAGCAGCAGCAGCAGCAGCAGCAGCAGCAGCACAGCAGCGCCTCACATGCGCTTTTCACATCAGCAGCTGGGTGAGCAGTCATCTCTCTGCACAGAC
>NW_013575262.1:17315-17392 GCF_000499745.2 Eimeria mitis | reverse complement strand
TAGCTAGCTGGTGTTTGTAGGGTTGATGGTCCTGTATCTCTAGATAGATCGAGAAAGAGAGAGGAGACAGCAGAAAA
>NW_013575262.1:16883-17205 GCF_000499745.2 Eimeria mitis | reverse complement strand
CCCCCTCTATCTCCCCCGCCAGGGATCGTCTCCACACCCCACAACTATAATATAAAGGCAACACAGCATCGACTGTCTCTAACCATAACAAACTGCTCCGGCACACTATCACAGAACGTAAACGCTCAGAAACACCACCAACAACCCCACCACCACCACCACCATCACCACCAGCACCACCAGCAGCAACACCAGCACCACCAGCAGCACCAGCAACACCACCAGCAGCAACAACAACCCCACCATCATCACCACCATCACCACCATCACCATCACCACCATCACCACCAATAACAACAACCCCACCACCAGTACCACTAGA
>NW_013575262.1:15778-16738 GCF_000499745.2 Eimeria mitis | reverse complement strand
TGCTGCTGCTGCTGCTGCTGCTGCTGTTGCTGCTGCTGCTGCTGCTGCTGCTGCGGATGAAGGCGGTCTGTATAAACCTGAAAGGGGCATCAATTGACTCAATCAAAAGATGTGTATAGCAGCAAATAAGAAGAAAAAATAAAGAAGAAAGATACAGGCCGGACTGGCTCCTAGGAAGAGAAATACTGAGTGCTGCTGCTGCTGCTGCTGCTGCTGCTGCTGCTGCTGCTGTTGCTGCTGCTGTTGCTGCTGAGAATTGGTTGCTTTCTCTGTTGCATTTATTATAATTGAATTACAAATAGAGTAAATGAAGAGAAAATAAACAAATTAAAGCATCGATGCTGCAGCAGAAGACACACGTGACCAATGGTCACCTGGTGGTCTATGGGCCTCTAGCGTGCTAGCGATAGAACCACGCAAGTATAAATGCATGCACGCATATATTTATATTTGTTTTTTTAATTGTTTATTAGTTTATTTTATTTATTTTTATCGGTGGATTCATATAAAAGAAAACAAATACACAGCTGCAGAGCACCCACACAGAACCACCGCCTTCTCGATACCGGTTCAGGTGTATGTGCAGGTACACCGCAGCAGCTGACGTTTTTTTGTTGCAAAAAGTTGCTTTTAATTGCATTTATATTTAACTAAATATATTTAAATATATTTTAATAATTAAATTACAAAAAAAAATAAATATTTAATGCACAAACGAGAAAGAACGAGCTGCCTATACACCCGGCGGCGGTGTCACCGCCTCGAGACACCCCAGGTGACCCTGCTGCTGCTGCTGCTGCTGCTGCTGCTGCTGCTGCTGCTGCTGGTGTTTTTCTAGCTTTTATTTCTTTTTTTATTTATTTTGTTTATTATATTTAAAAATTTATTTTACTTTCTCCGTGTTTCGGGTGCAACAAAGCAAAAACTTTTGCTGCATGCAGCCCCCCGTGGTTTCTCCCC
>NW_013575262.1:15464-15669 GCF_000499745.2 Eimeria mitis | reverse complement strand
TTTTAAACCCCTCAATACACCCTGCTCACCCTAACAAAGCTCAGACAGCTCCCCTCCTGCCTCAGGATAGATGGTGGCTAGCTAGTGGCTAGCTAGTAGATAGCTAGCTGATTGGTAGCTAGCTATCTATCTATCTGCGTAAGAGACAGCTAGCCAGCTAAGTACCAGCTGGCGAGATAGCTAGCTAGCTAGCTAGCCAGATAAA
>NW_013575262.1:15046-15364 GCF_000499745.2 Eimeria mitis | reverse complement strand
AGATAGCTAGCTAGCCAGCTAGCCAGCTGAGTAACAGCTAGCTAGCTAGCCAGCTAGCCACTGATATATTAGATAGCTAACATCTAGCTAGCCACTGTATACCTAGCTAGCTGTTTGTTAGACAGCTAGCTAGCTAGCTAGCTGCCCAGCTAGCCAGTATATACAGAGCATTGAGTTTATAAAAAAAAATAATAATAACGTCAATCAAAAAGAACAAAGAAAGGGGGGGGGCCCATACATGCTACCGAAGCTAGAGAGGCTGTCTGTTTCAGATATCTCCTCCTCCTCTGTTTCTTTTTCTTTTTCTTTTTCTTTTTC
>NW_013575262.1:14582-14776 GCF_000499745.2 Eimeria mitis | reverse complement strand
CAGCAGCAGCAGCAGCAGCAGCAGCAGCACGATTAGCATATACTGCTGGTGTCTCTACAACCCCACATATATCTCTCAGTTTCTGTTGCAGCTTTTGTATGGTGCCAGCCCCAAAGAGAGATGCATGCATCATCATTTCTCTTTCTCTCTGGGGGCCCCTTCTTCTGCTGCTGGGGGCCCCTCTCACCCCTGAG
>NW_013575262.1:14236-14338 GCF_000499745.2 Eimeria mitis | reverse complement strand
AGTGGGGGGCCCCCTTGAGGGTCCTCTTGTGGGGCCCCCTGGGGGCCCCCCTCGGGGGCCCCCTCAGGGGCCCCCTCAGGGGGCCCCTCAGGGGGCCCCTGG
>NW_013575262.1:12159-12525 GCF_000499745.2 Eimeria mitis | reverse complement strand
TCTGCTGCTGCAGCTGCTGCAGCTGCAGGTGCTGCTGCTGCATTTGCTGCAGATGCTGCTGCTGCTGCAGCTGCTGCAGCTGCTGCAGTTGCTGCAGCTGCTGCAGCTGCTGCAGCTGCAGTTGCTCCTGCGGGTGCCGCTTGTCTTGCTGCTGCTGCTGACGTTGCTGCTGCAGGCTTTGCTGCAGCTGCTGCAGCTGCTTCTGCAGCTGTTGCTGCTGCTTCTGCTGCTGCTGCTGCTGCAGCAACACATTGGGCCCCTGCTGCAGCGGGGGCCCCTGTACCTTATTAGCCCCTGCTGCTGCTGCTGCTGCATGTTTCTTCCTTTCCTGCTGCTGCTGGTGCTGCAGGAGCTGCTGCTGCAGGA
>NW_013575262.1:10053-11539 GCF_000499745.2 Eimeria mitis | reverse complement strand
GCAACACATTGGGCCCCTGCTGCAGCGGGGGCCCCTGTACCTTATTAGCCCCTGCTGCTGCTGCTGCTGCTGCATGTTTCTTCCTTTCCTGCTGCTGCTGCTGCTGCAGGAGCTGCTGCTGCAGGAGCTGCTGCTGCTGCTGCTGCTGCTGCTGCTGTGGGGGCCCCCTTCTCGCTGCAGACGGGGAGATGCTGGGGGTGCGATGGGGGCCCCCCACTGGGGCCCCATGGGGTTTGGGGGGCCCCTTGGGGGCCCCCACGGGGCCCCCCTTTAAGGTTTTTATTTTCTCTCCTTCTGCTTGTTCTGTACCCTGAGCAGCATCTGTCTCTCTCCTGCTGCTGCTGCTACCTGCTGCTGCGGGGGGCCCCTCGGGGGCCCCCAAGGGGCCTGATGACTCTTCCTGCAGCAGCGAAACCCTAAACCCTAAACCCTAAACCCTAAACCCTTTATATTGATTGAACCTCCCTATGTACACTCGAGAAGATAGGGGTTTTGGTGTAGGTAACGCCAAGGGTTTAGGGTTTAGGGTTTTGTAGAAATCTAGGGTTTAGGGTTTAGGGTTTAGGGTTTAGGGTTTAGGGTTGTAGAGACCCCTTGGAGACGATTGGTGGTGTTGCTCTTCTCTTGTGCAGCAGCAGAAGCAGCAGCAGCAGCAACAGCAGCAGCAGCAGCAGCAGCAACAGCAGCAGCAGCAGCAGCAGCAGCAACCAGAAAGAGCATGAGCAGCAGCAACAGCCGTTCTCTGTTTCACGTAGGCTGCCTTTATTCCTCAATTGATAGCCCCACCCCTAAACCCTAAACCCTAAACCCTAAACCCTAAACCCTAAACCCTAAGCCCTAAACCCTAAACCCTAATAAAATAAATTTGCTTGCCTTTGGGTCGAGGCTCTTCCGCTGTCCTTTTGGGGTGCTGCTTCTCTTCTTGCTGCTCCCTGCCGCAGACACAAACCCTAAACCCTAAACCCTAAACCCTAAACCCCAAACCCTAAACCCTAAATCCTCAACCCCTAAGCCCTATGCAGTAAACCTACACCTTTCTCCTTAGGGTTTAGGGTTTAGGGTTTAGGGCCCCTGCATGCTCCTCTAGGAGATTATCGCTGCTAAACCCTAAACCCTAAACCCTAAACCCTAAACCCTAAACCCTAAACCCTAAACCCTCGCTTACGTGGGGTCCCTTCTTCGCTTGTTTTTGTTTGTGTTGATATCTGCTGGGTAGAGAAAAAAAAATAAAAAATAAAAAATAAAAAAAAATAAAAAAAATAAAAAAAAAATAAAAAAAATAAAAAGGAGGCAGCAGTTTTGTGTCTTTGTTTCTGTCTCTGTTTCTGTCTCTTTATCTATCTATCTGTCTCTTCTTTTTCTTTTTTTTTTTGTTTTTTTTTGTCTCCTTTCTCTCTTTCTCTCTCTCTTCTGTCTCTGTGGGGCCCCAAAAAGGGTTTAGAGAGACCTACCTGCTGCTCTCCTGCTGCTGCAGCTAACACATCCT
>NW_013575262.1:8997-9953 GCF_000499745.2 Eimeria mitis | reverse complement strand
CAGCAGCAGCAGCAGCAGCAGCAGCAGCAGCAGCAGCAGCAGCAGCAGCAGCAGCAGCAACAGCAGCAAGAAATATTTTGTGATGATTGGAGGGCCCCATATCTAACTCTGTGCCGTCGCTGCAAACCCTAAACCCTAAACCATAAAGCCTAAACCATAAACCCTAAACCCTAAACCCTAAACCATAAACCCTAAACCCTAAACCCTAAACCATAATCCATAAACCCTAAACCCTAATCCATAAACCCTAAACCCTAAACCCTGAACCTACGTTAATTGCAGGAGACGATGGGCGCGGAGAGCGACCTGCAGGCACCGATAAACCCTAAACCCTAAACCCTAAACCCTAAACCCTAAACCCTAAACCTTTGGGTCTGAGCAGCTTGCTGTTCCCCCCCTCTGCTGTCGAGCTGCGTACGTAAACCCTAAACCCTAAACCCTAAACCCTAAACCCTAGGCCTACTGAGTTTTTTCTTTGTGGGGTTAGGGGTGGAGGGCCTCTCTGCGCGTTTTGTTGTTTTTTCTTTTTTTTGTTTTTTTTGTTTTTCTTCTTTTTCTTTTTTTTCTGTTTTAGGGCTCAAACCCTAAACCACAAAAGCAGAGAAAAAAACCTAAACCCTAAACCCTAAACCCTAAACCCTAATAAATGCTGCCACTTGTGCGCCAGCGGTCTCCCAAAGCCCCCGCATACACGTGAATGAGAATTCGAGGGTTTAGGGTTTAGGGTTTAGGGTTTAGGGTTTTGTTAGGGGCAGCAATGCACAGCAGCAGAGAAAACAAACAAAAACAAAAAGGAGAGAGAAGAGACAGAAAAAAAGAAACAAAAATAACACAGGAGAGAAAGCAAATACACCCCAAACCCTAAACCCTAAACCCTAAACCCTAAACCCTAAACCCTAAAAGGATGGGGAGAAGAGCAGCAGTGCATGCAGCTGATATGTTAAGAGAGGCGTATG
>NW_013575262.1:7961-8161 GCF_000499745.2 Eimeria mitis | reverse complement strand
TGCTGCTGCTGCTGCTCTGGGGGCCCCATCTGCTGCTGCTTACAGCTGCTGCCGCCTCAAGCTAGCTGCTGATAAAGAGGCACCCGCGGCAGCATTGCAGCTGCGTACGCAAACCCTAAACCCTAAACCCTAAACCCTAAACCCTAAACCCTAGATTGCAGTTGCTGGCGTGTAAAAACCTAAAAGAGTTAAAAACATTG
>NW_013575262.1:7489-7861 GCF_000499745.2 Eimeria mitis | reverse complement strand
TAAACCCTAAACCCTAAACCCTAAACCCTAAACCCTAGGTGACCTCGACTGTAGAGAGCTGAGCCTCGCGGCGTGTCGGTCGCGTATGGCGGAGCTAAACCCTAAACCCTAAACCCTAGACTCTAAACCCTAAACCCTAAACCCTAAACCCTAATTTATAATAAAAGTTTATATAGATCAGCTATACTGCTGCTCTGCTGCTGCAGCGAGAGGGGGTCGAGCCCTGGTGTAGTGCATGGGCACTACATTGCTCAACAGTCACAGTGACGTATAGGGAACGTCGCTTAGAAAATAGAGGTCTTAGGATTCCGCAAATGAGGCATAATTAGAACTTAGTAATTTAATAGGGATATGATAGTAATATGGGATAGA
>NW_013575262.1:7164-7389 GCF_000499745.2 Eimeria mitis | reverse complement strand
CCCTAGACTCTAAACCCTAAACCCTAAACCCTAAACCCTAATTTATAATAAAAGTTTATATAGATCAGCTGTACTGCTGCTCTGCTGCTGCAGCGAGAGGGGGTCGAGCCCTGGGGCTGGGGAGCAGCCCGAGCAGCAGCTAAACCCTAAACCCTAAACCCTAAACCCTAAACCCTAAACCCTAAACCCTAGATCCTAGGCATGAATTTGAGAGAGTATAATTTT
>NW_013575262.1:6997-7064 GCF_000499745.2 Eimeria mitis | reverse complement strand
TGTAGATCTACTGACATAGAGTTCAAGTGGGTATCGTAGGCACAGTATACGGCCACTGTGCATTACA
>NW_013575262.1:6498-6897 GCF_000499745.2 Eimeria mitis | reverse complement strand
AAATTATGTTTGATCAGTGGTTTACGTTTGTATTAAAACCCTAAACCCTAAACCCTAAACCCTAAACCCTCATAATTTCTTAGGGTCACCTGCTCTAACCCTAAACCCTAGACGCTAAGCCACACACCGCGAACCCTAAACCCTAAACCCTAAACCCTAAATACTAAACCCTAAACCCTCTTCCAAGACCCTAAACCCTAAAACCCTAAACCCTAACAATCTGCCCGCAGGTGACCCAATAAACCTAAACACTAAACCCTAAACCCTAAACCCTAAACCCTACATGCAATCCCTTGCTCTACTATAAACCCTAAACCCTAAACCCTTCTATCTCGCTGATTGCTGCTGAGGCATCCCAACACCACCCCGAACCCTCAACCCCTCCTCCTGTCCCTAAAC
>NW_013575262.1:4628-5623 GCF_000499745.2 Eimeria mitis | reverse complement strand
CAAACCCTAACCTTACCCTGTAAACCCTAAACCCTAAACCCTAAACCCTAAACCCTAGCGTGCACGGCTGTCTCTGTGGTTGCTGCTGCACTGAAGCCAATTGATTTGAGGGTTTAGGGTTTAGGGTTTAGCAAACCACCGCGGGGGGCAGCAACAACAAAACCCTAGCACCAGTGGGGGGCCCTTATGATGAAAATTACTGCGGGGGCCCCCAAACCCTAAACCCTAAACCCTAAACCCTAAAAAAGGGTCCTGCTTCTCTTTATATCAAGAGACTAGCGGGGCCCCTCTATTCCTCTTCTGCTGCTGCAGCAAAGCTGAAGCAAAAGAGGAAACACAAAACCCCAGGGGGCCCCCCTGCTCCCCACATAGACAAGGGGGGCCCCCGGGGGGCCCCCTGGGGGCCCCCAAAGGGGACAATGGGGGCCCCCCTTGCAGAGGCTGAGGGGTCCTGGGCTCCAACCTGCAAGGACCCCAAGAGCTAGGAGGGGCCCCCTGGGGACCCCTCTAGGGGGGCCCCAGGGGGGGCCCCCAGGGTATCCTCAGGGGGGGCCCCCAGGGTATCCTCAGGGGGGGCCCCCCGAGAGTCCCCAGGGGGGGCCCCCAGGGTCTCGTCAAGGGGGCCCCCCGATGGTACCTCAGCGAGGGGCCCCACAGGAGGGGCCCCTAGGGCCCCTTCTTCAGGGGGGGCCCCCGAGGTACCCTCATGGGGGGCCCCCAGGGTATCGTCAAGGGGGGCCC
Source organism: Eimeria mitis (assembly GCF_000499745.2). Lineage (NCBI taxonomy): Eukaryota > Apicomplexa > Conoidasida > Eucoccidiorida > Eimeriidae > Eimeria > Eimeria mitis. The sequence goes on along the minus strand of NW_013575262.1, from coordinate 4,882 downwards.
CCAGGGCCGTGTCAGTGGGGGCCCCCCCGGCTTGCTCATGGGGGCCCCCCTCTGTCTGCTCCTCGGGGGCCCCATCAATGTTTTCTGTATTTGTTTGGGGTTGTAAAGCAGAAGAAGAAGAAAAAGAAGAAGAAGAGACAGCAGAGTAAAAAGAAGAAGAAGATAAAGATAAAGATAAAGAAGAAGAGACAGAAGAAGAAGAGACAGATAAAGAAGAAGAGACAGCAGAAGAGACAGCAGCAGCAGCAGAAGAA
>NW_013575262.1:4326-4528 GCF_000499745.2 Eimeria mitis | reverse complement strand
CTGAAGCAAAAGAGGAAACACAAAACCCCAGGGGGCCCCCCTGCTCCCCACATAGACAAGGGGGGCCCCCTGGGGGCCCCTTGGGGGCCCCCAAAGGGGGCCACGGGGGCCCCCCTTGCAGAGGCTAAGGGGTCCTGGGCTCCAACCTGCAAGGAACCCAAGGGCTAGGAGGGGCCCCCTGGGGGCCCCTCTAGGGGGGCCT
>NW_013575262.1:3654-4034 GCF_000499745.2 Eimeria mitis | reverse complement strand
CAATGTTTTCTGTATTTGTTTGGGGTTGTAAAGCAGAAGAAGAAGAAAAAGAAGAAGAAGAGACAGCAGAATCAAAAGAAGAAGAAGAAGAAGATAAAGATAAAGAAGAAGAGACAGCAGAAGAAGAAGAGACAGCAGAAGATAAAGAAGAAGAAGAAGAGACAGCAGCAGGAGCAGCAGCAGCAGCAGCAGCAGAAGAAGAAGAAGAAGAAGAGACAGCAGCAGCAGCAGCAGCAGCAGCAGCAGCAGAAGAGACAGAAGAAGAAGAAGAGAGAGAAAGAGGAGAAAAAGAAGAAGAAGAAGTAAATATAATTTCTTCTTCGTCTGCTGCCAGCCCCAAAGGAACGCATGCAAACATATCATCCAGGCGCTCGCTTACA
>NW_013575262.1:2647-3253 GCF_000499745.2 Eimeria mitis | reverse complement strand
CAGCAGCAGCAGCAGCAGCAGCAGCAGCAGCAGCAGCAGCAGCAGCAGGCACCCGTCTCAGCGGAATGAATGCTGTGCTGCTGCTTGCCTCCTCCCCAAGCGTGAATATCGGGGGGCCCCTGGGGCCCCCAAAACTGATCCCTAGGGTACCTTCATGGGGGCCCCCTGGGGGCCCCCCCTACAAGCCCCGCGCAGGGGCCCCCCATGCACCGCCAAGGGGGCCCCCTGGGGGGCCCCCAGGCCGCCCAATGGCTGCTGACACTTCGGGCTGTTCCTCCAGGGGGCCCCCCTGCAGCAGAGGCAGTGGGGGCCCCCCCTGCTGCTACTGGCTGCCCCCAGGGGCCCCGCGAAAGCGCAGGGGGCCCCCGTAAAGAAGAACGACCAGGGGGCCCCCTTGGTGGTGGGTGGGGGGGCCCCTAATACTGCTACTGCTACAGGGGCCCCCTTGTGAGTATCCTGTACCATTTTGCTCCTGCTGCTGCTGCTGCTGCTGCTGCTGCTGCTGCTGCTGCTGCTTCTGCTGCTGGTGCTGGTGCTGGTGATGGTGATTGTGGTGGTGCTAATACCCTTTTGGGGTTGGGGGGGGCCCCCATGGTGATGGGGGGC
>NW_013575262.1:769-1087 GCF_000499745.2 Eimeria mitis | reverse complement strand
AAACCCTAAACCCTAAACCCTAAACCCTAAACCCCAAACCCTAAACCCTAAACCCTAAACCCTAGATCTTGGGCGTGAAACTCCAGCGATAAACCCTCAGGCTCTGGGGGGTTCAGGGTGGCTCTGTGCTAGTGAGTATACGGCGGGGCAGACCCCACCCCAAACCCTAAACCCTAAACCCTAAACCCTAAACCCTAAACCCTAAACCCTCGCGTACCCCATGGGGACTGTCTCTCTGTATACATGGGCGGGGTGCTGCATCGGCTGGCAGACGCTGATGCCTGTCGTCTCGTCTGCAACACAAAGCGAAACAACACA
>NW_013575262.1:0-669 GCF_000499745.2 Eimeria mitis | reverse complement strand
TGCTGCTGCTGCTGCTGCTGTTGCTGCTGCTGCTGCTGTTGCTGCTGCTGCTGCTGCTGCTGCTGCTGCTATGCAGCAGCTGGGGAGCTGTCAGTGGGTGTATAGGGTTTAGGGCGGCTTGGTGCAGCGCCTCACTAGTTGAACTGAGTCTCTGTCTATCTATCTATATATCTAGCTAGCTAGCTAGCTGGCTAGCTATCTATCTATCTAGCTAGCTAGGTATCTGGCTAGCTGGCTAGCTGGCTAGCTAGCTAGCTATATTGATAGACCAGCTGCGTGCTTCCCTGTCCCGTATACATATCTCTCTATCTCTACCCCTCTATATACACCTCTTTATATATATCTAGCTAGCTATCTAGCTAGCTATCTAGCTAGCTAGCCAGCTATCTACCTATCTATCTATCTATCTATCTATCTAGCTAGCTATCTATCTATCTATCTATCTATATACCTATCTCTCTCTCTATCTATCTCTCCCTCTATCTATCAAGGTAGCTATCTCTGTATATATCTCTCCCTCAATGTATCCACCTATCCATCTATCTAGCTAGCTATCCAGCTAGCTAGCTAGCTAGCTAGCTAGCCACCTATCTATCTATCTATATATCCAGCTAGCTATCTATCTATCTCTCTCTCTCTCTCTCTCTCTCTCTCTCTCTCTCTCTCTCT
>NW_013575261.1:1970-2624 GCF_000499745.2 Eimeria mitis | reverse complement strand
AGCAGCAGCAGCAGCAGCAGCAGTAGCAGCAGCAGCAGCAGCAGCAGCAGCAGCAGCAGCAGCAGCAGCACGGGAGGTTCTCGCTGCGTGCAGCAGCAGCAGCAGCAGCAGAGTGCTGCTGTATAAGCCAAGAATCCATAGAAAAATTTATCAATATTTTCTGTTTCTGTTGCTCCTCTTCTCTGTAGGGTAGAAGGGGGGCTCCCGTGTTGCTTGCTTCAGCTGTCTGTGCGTGCCTGAGGTCCGGTGAAGCGCAGCAGCAGCAGCAGCAGCAGCAGCAGCAGCAGCAGAAGCGGCAGCAGCAGCAGCAACAGCAGCAGCAGCAGCCCTTTGTTCGTGTGTAATCAAGAAACCCTATCACTCCTCTTGCTGCTGCTGCAGTACCATGCGCAGCAGCAGCAGCAGCAGCAGCAGCAACCTCATCAACCAGACTTGCAGCAGCAGCACACAACCAACACTAAGCTAAGCCTTCTTCTCCTGCAGCAGCAGCAGCAGCAGCAGCACCACCACCACCACCACCACCAGTATTTATTTATTCTTTATTTCTTTCCTTTTCTCTGCTTTGTATCGGCAGCTCACGCCATACACTGCCATCGCCTGCTGCTGACGGGGTGAGGTGTACGTACACCTCAACAGCAGCACGAAGCAAACAAC
>NW_013575260.1:2460-2624 GCF_000499745.2 Eimeria mitis | reverse complement strand
CTAGCGAGGTAGCTAGGTGGCTAGCTATGTGGATGGACAGCGGGCTAGTTGGGTGGCTAGTTAAGTGGCTGGCTAGCTGGCTAGCTAGCTAGCTAGCTAGCTAGCCAGCTAGCTAGCTGACACCTAAAGATGTATCCAAGCTACCAAGATATATATACAGCTAC
>NW_013575260.1:0-2005 GCF_000499745.2 Eimeria mitis | reverse complement strand
ACACCCGCGGTCCCCCAGCTAGCGAGTTGGCCGCCCATGGGGACAGCTAGCTCTCCGCTTGTACAGCTAGCTAGCTACAGATATATCTGCTTGTTGTTTCACTGCTGCTGATGAGACAAGAAGATTGCAGCAGCAGCACAAGCAGCAGCAGCCCGCCTCTGTCCTTCTCCTCTTCCCCTATACCTTCTCTGCTGCTGCTGCAGTTTTTGTATCCACGTTGCTGCCCTGCAGCATCTCCTGCTGCCGCTGCTGCTGCTGCTGCTGCTGCTGTTTAGGGACAGTCTGTGTGTGTGTGTGTTGCTGCTGTGCAGCTGCTGCTGCCTCAGCGCGCAGCAAGGCGGAGGGGCGGCCTGAGCCCCCCCCCCTGGAGTTTGTGGGCTTCAATGTGCTCGAGGCCCTCGCAGCTACAGGTACGAAGTGTCTCCTTTTTGCGCCTGTCTCCTTTTTTTCTCTGTGTATGTGTCTCTCCATACGCATATATATATATATATATATATATATATATATATATATATATATATATATATATATATATATATANTATATATATATATATATATAGAGAGAGAGAGAGAGAGAGAGAGAGAGACAGACAGAGAGAGAGAGAGAGACAGAGACAGAAAGAGAGACAGAGACAGAGAGAGAGAGAATTTGTCTGCTTCTCCCCAACGTTGCTGTGTATCTTTTGTTTTTTTGTTTCAGCTGTCTCCGTGTGTACTCTGTAGTTGTCTCCTTTTGTATGTGTCTCCTTTTCAGGTTTACGCAGTCTCCGCTATCTAAAGGAGCTTCAGGGCGTTGTGCGCTGTGCTGTAGCCAATGATTTGGATGCTGCTGCTGCTGCTGCTGCTGCTGCCAATGCTAACCTCAATGCAGTGTCTCCTAAAAGCTTCGTTAGTAAGCAGCTCCAAGTGCTGCTGCTGCTGCTGCTGCTGCTGCTGCTGCTGCAGGTGCCTGTGTCTGTGTTTGCCTTTGTCCTTCTCTCTGTCTCTGTCTTTGTCTTTGTCTTTGTCTCCGCTTGCGTCTCTTATCTCTGTCTTTCGTGTTGCCTCCCTCCTTGGGGCTGCATACATTGATTTGGTGTCTCCTTTGGCTGTATACACCGCAGCAGCGACTCAGTTGGTGTGTCTGCGCGGCTCTATATATTTTTTCTCTGTTTGCTGATGTGTCTCCTCTCTGTGTGTCTCCTCTCTCAGTAGGGGGATATCCTCGACGAGTCCTCTCCTACTCTTCTGTTTTTCTTTGTATGTGTCTCTCTTTTTATGTGTCTCTTTCTTCGTGTCTCCATTTATATGTCTCCTCTTTTCTGTCTCCTTTTGGGTGTCTCCTCTGTTTGTCTCTCTTAACTTTCTCCCTTTTATGTGTCTCCATTTATGTGTCTCCTTTTATCTGTCTTCGCTGTCTCTTTTTATGTGTCTCCTTTCATCTGTCCCCTCTTCGCTGTCACTTCTTATGTGTATTCTTTTTATGTATCTCCTCTTAACTGTCTCCTTTTTATGTGTCTTCTCCTAACTGTCTCCTCTTGAGTGTCTCCTTTTTATGTGTCTCCTTTTGACTGTCTCCTTCTGAGTGTCCCCTTGCTATGTGTCTCCTCTCAACTGTCTCCTTTTTTATGTATATGTTCAGCTACATGCAGCGAGGCATCTCGGTTGATGCGTATACTATCTCACCCGCCTGTAAGCATGGGTACATACAAGAAGATACAGGGGCTGCCAGTGGGTGCTGCAGTTCCTTCTTCTTTTGACTTATGCTGCCCCCAAGCAGATCTCTTACTTATACCTCCTCTGTTTAAACCCATACTTTCAGCTGCTGCAGCTCCTGCTGCTGCTGCTCCTGCTGCTGCTGCTCCTGCTGCTGCTGCACCTACTCCTGCTGCTGCAGCTCCTATTCCTGATACAGCAGCAGCTCCTGCAGCAGAACCATCACCACCATCATCAACACCACAACCATCATCCGCATCATCATCAGCAGCATCAGCAGCAGCAACAGCAGCAGCAGCAGCAGCAGC
>NW_013575259.1:2174-2373 GCF_000499745.2 Eimeria mitis | reverse complement strand
CATGCAAAAGCCCTACGAAGTCTTCCAAGCCTTCCTGCAGCGTCTTAGTGGGCTCATTCTCTGCTGCTGCAGCAGCAGCAGCAGCAGCAGCAGCAGATGCTGCTGTTTGTTTTTTGTTGCTGTTCTTGTGCTGCTGAAGCCATGGGTTGCTGCTGTGTGCTTCTTTTTGTTTTTTCTGTTTCTGCTGCTGCTGCTGCTG
>NW_013575259.1:905-1922 GCF_000499745.2 Eimeria mitis | reverse complement strand
GCTGCTGCTGCTGCTGCTGCTGCTGCTGCTGCTGCTGCTGCTGCTGCTGCTGCTGCTGCTGCTGGTTGGTGTTGTCGTTTGCTGCTGAGAGAGAAGGAGACAGCAGCGCCTCGATGCCACCCTTCTCTAAGACAGAGGAGACAAGGGTCTCCGCCTGCTGCAGTTCTTCTTTATCTACTGGGGGAGGTGCAGCAGCAGCAGCAGCAGCAGCTGCTGCTGCTGCTGCTGCTGCTGCTTTCTTGTTTTTCTTCTTTTGCTTCGCAGCAGACACACGCAGCTTTGCTGCTGCTGCTGCTGCTCTCCTGCTGCGTGCTGCTGCAGCACTCTCCCCTGCTTCTGCTTCTTCAGCCTCTCCGTCGTCGCTGTCGCTGCTGCTGCTGCTGCTGCTGCTGCTGCTGCTGTCTTCTTCCTCACTGCTGCTGCCGCTGCTGCTGCTGCTGCTGCTGGTGGGTATGCCTGCTGCTCGTTGCTGTCTCCTTCTCTCTATCTTTGCATGCAGTGCTGCTGCTTCTTTTCTTGCTGCTTCTATCCCCCTCCTGACAAAGGGGAGGCCAAATAGACCCTTTGTAGGCAGTTCAGGTGTATCTGCAGCTTCTGCTGCTGCTGCTGCTCCTGCTGCTGCTCCTGCTGCTGCTGCTGCTGCTGTTGCTGCGCGCAGTGCATGCAGCTTCTCTCCTGCTGTCTTTGGCTCTGCTGTCTCCTCATCAGACTCATCGCCGCCGCTGCCGGGGCCCTCTTCTTCGCTTGCTGCAGCAGCACAGCAGCAGCAGCAGCAGCAGCAGCAGCACACTCAGCAGCAGCAGCAGCAGCAGCAACAGCAGCAACAGCAGCAGCAGCAGACTGCAGCAACAGCAGCAACAGCAACAGCAGCAGCAGCACACCCAGCAGCAGCAGCAACAACAGCAGCAGCAGCAGCAACAGCAGCAGCAGCAGACTGCAGCAACACCCACCGTCGCTTTGCTGCTGCCCCTTCACCGCCTTTTCTAACGCTCGACGCTCATCCAGCCCGCGCTGCAT
>NW_013575259.1:0-855 GCF_000499745.2 Eimeria mitis | reverse complement strand
AGCAGCAGCAGCAGCAGCAGCAGCAGCAGCAGCAGCAGCAGCAGCAGCAGCAGCAGCAGCAACAGCAGCGTTCACCGAAGATAAGCCATCGTTTTGTAGCTCTTTCTTTTTTCCTTGTTATGGTTTGTTTACATCCCTAGGGTTTAGGGTTTAGGGTTTAGGGTTTAGGGTTTAGGGTTTACTTGTTGCTGTCTGCTGATTTCTGCTTGCATGTCTTTGCCCCCAAACCTCGCTGCTAGCCTGGCCCACTTGTGTCTGGCTTGCTGCTGCCGCAGCATGCGTTGCTTCGCGTGCTGCTGCTGCAGCTGCAGCAGCAGCTGAGCAGCAAGATCTGGGTTCTGCTGCTGCAGCCGCTGCAGCAGCTGCTGCTGCTGCCGTGTCTCCATCTGTCTCCTTTTTTTTCTTCCTACTTTTGATTTTATTTTTTTTATGCGCCGCAGCCGTCGATGCTCCTCACTTAATAAAAAACGCAAACGAGATGCTTGCTGCTGCTCTTGCTGCAGCAACATATACACAATATATATATATATATATATATATACCTGCTGCTGCTGCTGCTGCTGCTGCTGCTCTTGCTGCAGCAACATATACACAATATATATTCCTGCTGCTGCTGCTGCTGCTGCTGCTGCTCTTGCTGCAGCAACAAATACACAAATATATTGTATATAGAGAGATGTATAGCTGCTGCTGCTGCTGCTGCTGCTGGTGCTCTTGCTGCAGCAACAAACGAGATGCTTGCTGCTGCTCTTGCTGCAGCAGCAAATACACAATATATATAGCTGCTGCTGCTGCTGCTGCTGCTCTTGTTGCAGCAAGAAATACACAACAATATAATATATATATATATATATA
>NW_013575258.1:868-2446 GCF_000499745.2 Eimeria mitis | reverse complement strand
AAGTCTGTGCAGCGATAAAATTCGTTTGTCTTTGGAAATGAGTGGGTTCAAAGGAACCATAATGATAGATGTTAATCGTCCAAGCACCTGGGTTGTTGATACTGCAGTATTGGAGGCTCGGATTGGCTGAATAACGTCGTCTTGTGAGGCCTGTGCAGAGTATGTTGATGTCCGTATATACTCTAGAGCCCTCTAATGATAACCCTGGGAGGGCTAAGGATATACAAAGGACGGATGTGACGCAACGGAATAAAAAGGCGCCGGACTGGATGGTCAACCAGCAAGATACTGTGCCTCCAGTTGAGGGCAAAACCGAAGTATACGACCAATGAAAATCCGAATTCTAATGAAAGCGCCTCCCTTTCCAACGCAGCGGAGCAGGAGCCGACACTCTCATTGAGTTACTCTCCACGACTGAGCAGTGGGCCAGTTGCTGAGGGCAGTCGGAAGTCCCAATGTGGAACTTCTTCTCCGCAAATATGTATCAAATGCGCTTTGTTTGTGTTTATTCGGTTGGGCTTTCCAGTGTATTTGAATGCCTAACAGCAGTTCGTCCCGATCACCTGTAACGGTGGAGTCGCGAACGGGTTTTACTTTATTCGCTGGGGTCTATCCATCGCATCGATCGACGTGTAGAAGTTGGTGAAAACATGCGTAAAGACCCCCCTTTGATGTACTTTGTTGACTTCCAATATGTGTTTCAATAAGTGTTTAGTGCTGTGCTTCATTGTGCCTTTTCAGTTTCGTGAATCGACGACATTCCGTCTTGTCAGTTCGCATCAGCGCATATATGAGGTAGGCCTTGGCATTTTCGGCCGTAATCTGGCATCTACGGATAGCCGGGAAAGTGTCCGGTTATGTTGTAACGAGCCAAGCTGGTGTTGCACACTGGCAACGGCGGTGTCTTTCGTGAAGGCTGCATTTTCCTGCGACTTCTGCGGCCACTGGGCAAGCAATCATTGTGTACTGCATGAGCCCCACAAGGTATTAGTTGCGTTGTGTTTTATTGCAAGTTTAGAATATGAATAGAATACTTTATTTAGAGTTTCTCACGTAGACTGGTAACGGAAGAGCTATAGGGTGTTTTGGCAGAACACCTTAGGGATCCCTGACTTGGAGCTATACAAGATAAGGCTGCCGACTGCGACGGGACACTCTGAGAGCATGGAAAAGTGACACTGTCTAGCAAGGTGCCTACCCCGGGTTCCCTGTGAACGGGGGTTCGGTTACTCCCTGAGAACTTTGTTTCTCAATGTTTCTAGGAAGTTTCGATAAAGATGGCCCCTAGCCTATATCTCCTCTTCAGCTATCGGCTCTGTTCTATCGATCGACTACTCGAGAGGTGAATCTCGATGCTCTTCCTTTGGTGACGCTGCAAATTGTTTCTTATGATATGTGTTATGGGATATACTTATTGGGATGGAGTAAACTGGTTGATAATTATTTCAGTTGGAAATATATAACTAATACGATATATATACTTAATTACTACGTATCGATTGCATATCTCTCCAACAAGCCTGGTGATCCCCACTGGCGTCGTAGTGACCTGGGGCGAAGTGCTCAGCAGAGCACTTC
>NW_013575258.1:0-853 GCF_000499745.2 Eimeria mitis | reverse complement strand
AAGAAAGCTATGGGGAGTAACTAAGCAATATATATTTATATATATAACTTCGCCAGAAATAATAGTCAACATGTTTACTCTACTTGAGCACAACAAATATGTACCGCAAAATAAGAAAAACTAGTAATAAAGGCTCCACCTGTATTATTACTAGTCTCACTTTGGTTTGCTGGAGGAGCTTGGATCTTTCTTCCACCGAAGTACATATACTTCCTGCGACGACTTCAGCAACTCCGCACATTTCGACGAGTAATGAATTAGGTATACGAGCGGGCATCATCGCACTAATCAGCCTATCTCTGTCAGTCTGTCTGCAGCTTATGTGTAATGCGTGAGCACTACAATGAGTTAGTTCCATTATTTTCGTTAGAGAGGCAATGTTCTTTATCATATAGACAGTACTGCGTTCGCCGTCGCGCATAAGTGGGTTGGCGGCAATCCACTAGAGATGATTTCAGCACAGCACCCGTCGGCGCAAACAACCCGCGAGGAGGATGCAAATGACAACCTGCCACAGCAGCATGTTTGGACGGCAGCCTACTCTCGGGAGTACTCCGGGAGGTCTAACCACCGACCAACCTAGCAAGCTCCAGAAATATGCTTTTCGTAATTTGGGGTGATCAATTACAACTTTTCCTTATCAAGGAATTTGTGTATATATATCTAACGCCAGCGTCTTCCCCTTTTTTACTGGTCGTCGTGCTAGTCGACGAGCAGAATCCCGGCATACCAGTACCTACAGGCGGTTACCTGCCCTCTCCTATTTGGTGTCTACACAAATCACGATATGTATATATATATATATATATATATATATGTATATATATATATATATATATATATATATATATAT
>NW_013575257.1:1876-2446 GCF_000499745.2 Eimeria mitis | reverse complement strand
TAATATTATTCTCTATAAATAATAATAAAACAAAGCTGTTGCCGCCAGCAGCAGCAGCAGCAGCAGCAGCTGCAGCTGCAGCAGCTGCAGCAGCAGCAGCAGCTGGTGCTGGTGGTGCTGCTGCTGCTGCTGCTGCAGCAACTGCTGCAGCTGCTGCTGCTGCACGAGCAGCAACACTTCAAATATCTGTTCCAGCACCATCTCCATCAACTGCAGCAGCTGCAGCAGCAGCACCTGCTGCAGCTGCAGCAGCAGCAGCAGCAGCAGCTAGTTATCAGCATTAGCATGTTGATGTTCCTTGAGCAGCTGCTGCGCATAGCTGACGGGTGTGAGCGTTTCCTGCTGCTGCTGCTTCAGCAGCAGCAGCAGCAGCAGCACCTGCAGCAGCAGCAGCAGCAGCATCCGCAGCTGCTGCAGCAGCAGCAGCAGCATCCGCAGCTGCTGCAGCAGCAGCAGCAGCTAGTTATCAGCATTAGCATGTTGATATTCCTTGAGTAGCTGCTGCGCATAGCTGACGGGTGTGAGGGTTTCTTGCTGCTGCTGCTTCAGCAGCAGCAGCAGCAGCAGCAC
>NW_013575256.1:1731-2537 GCF_000499745.2 Eimeria mitis | reverse complement strand
TTTTCGTGCAACAGCCGCGCGCATTTGGACTATTATTATTAGCGTCGCCGTCCGCCGCTCGCTGTCTTCTGCTATTGCCGTTCCCCGCAGACCCAGCATCATACATAACCGCGCTGCTCGTCAATGCTGCTCTGGTCGAGACACATAACCCTGTGATGCTTTCTATCAGTGTTGCGCCCAACGCATACTCCGCCGCCGATTCCCCCGATATCGTTTGTACTATCACGAGCCCTCTGGGCAAGATGTCCTGCTCCAGCAGAAATAAACGAGATGCGCTGTTAAGCAGAGGGAGCTCCCATTTCCTCCTGCACTGCAACTCCACAAATATGCACGCGCGCGCGACTCGTCATTGCCTCCAATCACAATGCGTCGCACAGGACACTATCCATGACGGTCTCCAAAAATTTCGAAGGGCGCACTTCCTGCACAAGGCGATTTGAAACCGTGACAACAGCGGAGGGATCACAAAGCTGTGGCCGTCGGCACGCGCCCACAAGCTGCAGAACCCCAAGGTGCGAACGCAGGCAAACCCCCCACGCCGCCGCCAAATACAGCGCATATGCATTCCAGATGACTGAACTAGTTTCATCAGGGCACACAAACGAAGCAAGCAAACATAGTACCAACTGCGAAACGACGTATATGGCTTCATGGCGCACTCGCCTCGAACAGCTTCGTGGTGGAAGGCCTGCCAGAGTCGGAATATTCAAGTGGCGGTCCAAACATCACAAGCCTCCGCACCTATCAGTCTATGGTTGCCTCTGCATAAATCAAATATAGTCGAGGGGGCCGGCAATACTACTCGC
>NW_013575256.1:551-1692 GCF_000499745.2 Eimeria mitis | reverse complement strand
ATGAGTACGGCTGAAGCAAAACGAACTCCCACTTCTTCCTGCACTGCAACTCCGTAAATCTGTAAGCCTGCGCGTGCGCATTTATGCTTGCAATCACAGCGCCTGACCGTTAACTGGACCCGCAATCGTCCCCAAGAGAACAGTATATCTTTCGCGTCGTACTTCCTGCATAACGCAACCCGCGACCGTGACGCCAGCAAAGGGCTCGCGATGTTGCTGCCGTCGACGCGCGCCGACAGGCTGAAGAACCCCACGGTGCGCACGCATGCAAACCCACTAGACCGTCACCACGTACAACGCAAACGCGTTCCGGGAACACGGAGCGTGTTTCATCCAGGGCACGCAAAACGAAGCAAACAAGCTTAGCGCCAACTGCGAAATGACGCAACTGGCTTCATGGCGCATTCAGGTCGAATATCTTGTTGTTGAAAGACCAATGAGAGTCAAACACCTTCAAGGCCTGCTCTCAGCATCACGCACTTGCAAACTGGATGGTGCACTCCATAAACGCCTAGGCAATTGCGCACTAATAGCCTTACGCTTGCCTAGGCGTTTATGGAGTGCACCATCCAGTTTGCCGTGATATGCCAAGCTCAAACGAAAATCAGAGCACAGTCCAAAACTGCACCACCTCCAAGCATACAGCAGACCAGCGAATATCGCTGAACGAGAAACACCACCATGCTCTACCGGTTTCGCTTTCTCCCGCGCTACCGGCTCGCTACACAGCGATCTGCATGCTTTGCGTTTCTCGTGCAAACGCCATGACTATTTGCGCGATTCGTGTTAGTGTTACTGACAGTCGTATGCTCGTCGCTGCTATTCTGATTCGCTGGAGAATACCCACCATCATAGACGGCCAGAAGAGTCATCACTACTACGTAGCGCTTGACGCATATAGCCCCGTAGTTGCTGCTGCCTTCTACCACGTATCGGGCTTAACATATACTTCGGCGTCAGCTGCATGTCAGGTCGTGGATGAAGTCAGGATATTTGCTGCAACCGCACGACGGAGCAGAAAGACATCCGCCAACAGCAGAAGCATATGATGAGTACGGCTGAAGCAAAACGAACTCCCACTTCTTCCTGCACTGCAGCACCGTAAATCTGTAAGCCTGCACGTGCGCATTTGTGCTTGCAG
>NW_013575256.1:228-441 GCF_000499745.2 Eimeria mitis | reverse complement strand
GTGCACACGCATGCAAGCCGCCTAGACCGACACCACGTACAGCACATACGCATTCCGGAACGCAGAGCTTCTTTCATCGAGGGCGCGCAAACGAAGCAAGCAAGCTTAGTTCCAACTGCGAAACGACACAGGTGGCTTCATGTCACATTCGCGTCGAATAGCTTGTTGTTGAGAAAACAAGAACAAAGACCGCAAGAAAGACCAACAATAGTT
>NW_013575256.1:0-128 GCF_000499745.2 Eimeria mitis | reverse complement strand
CTCGCGAGGTTGCTGCCGTTGACGCACGCCGACAAGCTGCAGAACCCCACGGTGCACCTATTTTTTTTTTGCCTAGACCGACACCACGTACAGCACATACGCATTCCGGAACGCAGAGCTTGTTTCAT
>NW_013576961.1:840-1233 GCF_000499745.2 Eimeria mitis | reverse complement strand
TTTTTTTTTTTTTTTTTCGTTTTTTTTTTCTTTTTTTTTTTTTTCTTTTTTCTTTTTTTAATTAAATAAATAAATTTATTTATTTTTATTTATTTTTATTTATTTTTATTTGTTTATTTGTGTTTATATAGGCAACCTGTTTATTAAAATTAATAGTAATATCTCTGTTTCTATCGGAAGAAAAAGAAGATGTGTTTGGGGGGTTGTGGCGGCTAGCAGCAGATGCGCTGCTGCTGGGGGTTTTGTCTTTTATTTTTAGTTGGTTTGTTGCTGCTCTTTTTTCCTATCATTTATTTCTTGTATGTCTCCTGCTGCTGCTGCTGCTGCTGCTGCTGCTGCTGCTGCTGATGGTGGTGGTGGTGGTTGTGCTGCTGTTGCTTTTTTTTTTTGGTT
>NW_013576961.1:270-754 GCF_000499745.2 Eimeria mitis | reverse complement strand
CTGCTGCTGCTGCTGCTGCTGCTGCTGCTGATGGTGGTGGTGGTGGTTGTGCTGCTGTTGCTTTTTTTTTGGTTGTTTTGTTTTTTATGTTTAGTTGGTTTGCTGCTGCTCTTTTTTCCTATCATTTATTTCTCGTATGTCTCCTGCTGCTGCTGCTGCTGCTGCTGCTGCTGTTGCTGCTGCTGCTGCTGCTGCTGCTGCTGCTGCTGCTGTGTGTTCTTACGATAATATTAATATATATGACATATATAATTAGTATTATATATTTATATATTTATATTTATTTATTTATATATATATTTATATTTATATTTACATTTATTAATTTATATTTATATTTATATTTATATATATATTTATATTTATATTTATATTTATATTTATATTTATATTTATATTTATATTTATTTTTTTTTGTTTTTTTTAGATAGCGACAAACCAAACAACATATGAACAAATAAAAAGTTTCTTCTACACAAACAAT
>NW_013575255.1:2434-2628 GCF_000499745.2 Eimeria mitis | reverse complement strand
TTATTGTTGTTGCTGTTTGTTTTTTTTGTTTTTTTTTTGTTTATTTATTTCTTACGGTCTCTGCATCTCTGTAAACTCTTAATTGCTGCAGTGTCTGCTGCTATTGCTTTTGCTGCTGCTGCTGCTGCTGTTGCTGCTGTTGCTGCTGCTGCTGCTGCAGCTTCTGTTGTCGGTGCTGCTGGTATTGCTTCTGC
>NW_013575255.1:2110-2224 GCF_000499745.2 Eimeria mitis | reverse complement strand
TATAAATATAAACAGAGACAAACCCTAAAATATGATGCAGAGCAGCGCATGCAGTGCCGGTTTTAATCCATGTGTTGGCGAAATTTAAATCCTAAAAAAAAAAAAAAAAATGAA
>NW_013575255.1:598-1359 GCF_000499745.2 Eimeria mitis | reverse complement strand
TTATATTTATAGTTTGTGAATTTGTTTTTTTTTTGTTTGTTTATTTGTTTTATGCATTTGTAATTAATTAATAGATTTGTTTTGTGTATTTATTTAATAAAAATTTATTTTTTTTTGTATTTTTTAAATATCTATCAAAACACAAAACATGAATACACAAACAAATCACCTTTTTTCTTTTTGTTTGTTCTTCTATCTTTTTTTTTAATGTATTTGTTCTGTTGCACTCTGCTTCGCATTGCGCGGTTATATTTTCTATTTTTGTTTGAAGTTTTTGAATTTGTTTTTCTGTATTTTGGTTTTTCTGTAGCAGAGATTTTCGTGTTGCTTCGAGTTGCATGCGTTTCTGTTGCAGCTGAATAGCCTGATGAAAATGAAAAAAAATATTTTTTTTTTTTTTGTTTTTTTTTGGATCAATTGATTAAAAATAAATAATAAACAAAAAATATAAAGAAATTCATGAATGAAATATGCAGAAATTGTAGTTTTTTCTCTGCTTACCTTGGACTTGTATTCATCACTCAAACCACATAAACCACGGATCCTCTCGGTAATTGCTTCCTGTTGCTCATCAGCAGCAGAATAAAAAGGAGAATTAACATCAGAATTAGAAAACATTGCAAAAAAAAAGAAGAAATCTCAAAAAAAAATACAAAAAGTGCAACAAATTCAACAAAAACACAAAAAATAAAACAAAAAAAAACGTGAATTCACCGCACGCAAACGGAGGTGCCTATACACCTGAAAAACGATTCATCATC
>NW_013575255.1:0-546 GCF_000499745.2 Eimeria mitis | reverse complement strand
TTTATTTATTTATTTATCAATTCAATAAACTTCTGCACACAGCAGCAACTACTTTCGTCTTTTTTTTTTTTTTATTTCTCCTTTTGTTGATTTCTGTTTCTGGTGATTTCAGCTTTCATTCTGCTTTATTTTTCTTCCTTTATCTCTCTTTTTCTTTCTCTTTTTCGTTTTACTTTTTTTTTTTAATTTCCGTTTTCCTTTATTTCTGTTTTCCTCGATTTCAGTTTCTGTTGATTTTCTCTTTTTTTTTTTTTTTATATTTTTTCGCTGCTGAGGTTATACACCCCATATGAATGCCGCAATATTCACAAATTCTTTTTTTTTTAATTTTTTGAGAGGAAACAGAAAAAAGACGAATAAATAAAAAAAAGAAATTTCGTCGTTCAGGTGTACGTACAGTACAGATCGCAGAGAAGAAGAAGTAAATCTATTAAAGTGATTTATATAATGTTTCTACGTCTTATAAATATAACTTATATGCAATATATATATATACATATACATATATATAAATATATATATATATATATATATATATATATACAT
>NW_013575254.1:1342-1895 GCF_000499745.2 Eimeria mitis | reverse complement strand
AAAAAAAAAAAAAAAAAAAAAAAAAAACAAAAAAGCAAACAAATATACAAATATAATAAACAAATAAACAAATACATTTATTTATTTATTTATTTATTTATTTGTATATTACGCCAGCTGTATCTGCTACTATACATTTGTTTCTATCGTCTTGGGCTGCATGCAAACACGTTTATTTATTTATTTATTTATTTATTTATTTATTTATTTATTTATTTATTTATTTATTTATTTATTTATTATTAAAAAACAAAAAAACTAACTAAACAAGCAAACAAATAAATATATAAATATAATAAAAAAAAAACAAACAAATAAATAAATAAATAAATAAATGTATGTGTTTGCATGCAGCCCAAGACGATAGAAACAAATGTATAGTAGCAGATACAGCTGGCGTTGCTGCTGGTTTTGCTTCCTTTACTTCTTGTGTAGATTTAGGTTTTTTATTTGATTTCTTTTTTTTCTCTTCTTTTGATTTCTTCATTAAAAAAAACTACCACGATCAAATCAAAGCCACACAAGTAATATATATACATGCATGCATGCATGC
>NW_013575254.1:0-1165 GCF_000499745.2 Eimeria mitis | reverse complement strand
ATATATATATATATATATATATATATATATATATATATATATATATATATATATATATATATGCATGTAATATGTGTATATTGTATGTATGCATGCATAAATAAAACATTTATATATACACTATCGCATGCATGCTGCATGCATATTGCATGCATATTGCATGCATGTTGCATGCATGTTGCATGCATGTTGCATGCATGCATGTTGCATGCATGTTGCATGCATGCATGCTGCATGCAATCTGCATGCATGCTGCATGCAATATGTGTGCAGTGTGAATGCATATTGCATGCATATTGCATGCATGCTGCATGCATGCTGCATGCATATTACATGCATACTGCACGCATACTGCATGCATGCTGCATGCATGCTGCATGCATGCTGCATGCATGCATGCATGCATGCATGCATGTTGCAGTTTGTTTGGTTTTTGTTTTGCGTCGCAGACAGCGCAGCGTAGTCTCGCAGCAATGGGGAGAGATGAAGACTGTAAGAAACCCTAAACCCTAAACCCTAAACCCTAAACCCTAAACCTTAAACCCTAAACCCTAAACCCTAAACCCTAGCAAAGGGGTGTTTGCATGCAGCGGATAAGGGAGCAGCGCGAGGCGAGGGCATTCAGAAAGCTCTGCGAGCAATACCAGGTAAATGAATGCAGGGTTTAGGGTTTAGGGTTTAGGGTTTAGGATTTAGGGTTTAGCGTTTAGGGTTTAGGATTTAGCGTTTAGCCTTTAGCGTTTAGGGTTTAGGATTTAGGCCTTAGGGTTTAGGGTTTAGGGTTTACGGTTTAGTGTTTAGGGTTTAGGGTTCAGGGTTTACGGTTTACGGTTTACTGTTTAGGGTTTAGGGTTTAGGGTTTAGGGTTTAGGGTTTAGGGTGTTGCAGGCGGTGTGGGTCCCCTAATAAACGCTCTCAAAACACAAGACGGCTACATCTCTCAGGCTGTGCTTCTCGCTGCCTTTCAGCGCGTAAACCCTAAACCCTAAACCCTAAACCCTAAACCCTAAACCATAAACCCTAAACCCTAAACGCTTTTGTGTATATCACTGGAGTCTACAGAATGTAAAAATATATGTATATACACATATATTGTATATACATACATATATATATATATATATATATATATATATATATATATATATATATATATATATATATA
>NW_013575253.1:3461-15699 GCF_000499745.2 Eimeria mitis | reverse complement strand
GGACTTGCATGCCATAGTGTGAAAGCACTATTGACGGGACGCCAATGAGCAGTGTTCTTGAGACGTTATGGGACATATCCCGCCCTATGTGCTGTATGTGCGGTCTGCCAGTGTGTTTAGGTGCGTTAACGGACAGATCGCGAAAGTGTTAGCGTAGTTTAGCGGAGGCGCCTTTACTGCGAGGGGCGGCGGTGCCCGTTTGATCAGTGCTTAGTGCAGAGGCGGTGGAACATATGGACGGAAGTGACTAAGGGGACGACTATTGACCCAAGTTGAGTTTTGGCTGTACGCCGCCAGGGGGTACGCTTTACGGAGAATCGCTGCGGAGGAACAGCGCCTCGTATGCGGTGGAAAATCCGCATCGCCAGCTATTTGGGAGAGTGTTTGAGTCTGCTGGCAGTGCGCAGAGGCAGTTACCACTACCCTATGCTTTTTTGCTGCAGTGTATTGATCGTTGATGCTTGTCGGTGCAGTTCACGGTGGTGGCAATAATGGTTTGTGTAGGTTCGCCAATGTATCATACGAACGCGCTCAGGCGAAAAATGCCGTTTATCACGTTAGATGCGCACATCGTGTGTAAGATTCTCTAAAGTGAGGCAGACTCGAACGAAAATGTCGAGCGCCGCCACGACTAGTACCAGGTCGCCGTGGTGCCTCAGTGAAGCGCTGCGGGTCGCCTGTGCATGCTGCATGTTATGATCGCTTGTTTGGGGAACCGCCCAGTACTTTATGGATTCCAGTCATTCAAGGTGGCGGTGCGGCTAACGGACGAGGTGGCGGCGTTCGGCGAAACTGAAACGTCAGAGAGTATGCCTAAGCTTTGGATGGCTTACCCGTTTGGAGTGTTGGATGCATTCCAAACACAGTTTTCTCTCTATTCGGCGCCTATGGCACTTGTCGTGTATTGTGTTGCTGGTCCAATGAGATTGTCGATGACCAAAAGGAAGTGGCTGCAATATTCAGCATATTGCAGCAGCGTCCGTTTCATGTGCTCTATTAGCACAGCAGAGCATCTGAGCTCTCTCCAGAGCGCAGCCCTGTTAGCGTTTGGGTACAAATACGTGGCTGGACTGTGAATGGCATGCGCACATAAGAAGGTTGTTAGATCCCTTCGCATCAGGCTGTACATCGGATGTTTAATTAATGAACACCGGGAGTGACTAAGAGGGTCATTGGAAGGCCGGAGAGACCCCACCAGTCCAGCATCGATGTGGAGGGCCGTCGCAAGTCTACAGGAGCCAATAGTTGAGCTTTTAGGAGCACTTCTTATTGTGTACTCATTTAAGTCTAACGCACTGCTTGTGCAGTGTGCTGAAGTGTGCAGAAGTGTGCTGAAGGCCAGTAACCGGCCGGGCACTGGTGTTTCCCTCTTTTCGTGCAGCAGCCGGTAAGCACGACCGACACACAACTTGTAGAATATTATGGCCGTCTTCCGGATATGCGTGCACGCGTTTCAGGTTCAACTGCCAGCAAATTGCAGAGCACTGACAAGGGAAAGCGCGGCTCTATTTGCGAAGCCAGCATCGCAAAATGCTGCTGCTTTGCGACAGCTAACGACTATCCACACTGAAGTCTACAGCACGCCATAGCTTGTGTTGGATTGCTACAGCTCCGCAACGACTCACCGTTTGCTTCTTAGGGAGTACGCTTATATGTTGTGCATCACTTTCCAGGAAAAAGAAGACCTACAGGATCTTTCACTGGGCGCTAGGTTCCCGTCTCGTAGTTTCGGGCCAAACCAGATGAGGGGAATCGTGCACTAGGATACAACGCTTGAGGTTTTCGCAGCGGGGAAATGCGTGTGCGGAAAGGGAGGTGAGACCGCCTGAAAAAGCCGGAAAAGGGCACGCTGCATTTAATCTGTAGTAACTGCAGATCAGGTGGAGGGCGCCGACCGGCAACTTCGAAAAACAGGGAGCAGAAAGCACCTTTCTGGTTGGTAGAATGACAAATGAACTGCCGCGATTCGCAGACCATGCTAAGTGCCAATTCCGTCTGGAGCAGGGCGGACGGTGCAGCGCCATTAAGCCCTGCAGGGAACCTGCTTCATCGGCAACGCTGCGCATTCCATTATCAGCACCATCACGCGAATGCATGCACTACACGGAACAGCGAGCGCATGCAATGCNTTCCATTATCAGCACCATCACGCGAATGCATGCACTACACGGAACAGCGAGCGCATGCAATGCTGATGGCCAAGACGGTGCTTTAACTTCATTTACGCAACGTTGATATCGCTAGCTTGCAATCGCTAGCTTGCGTTTCAGCTAGTGCGTGGTTTCTCGGCGCATGTGCCTTCAGTAGCCGAGATGCATAGTGGGTGCATGAAATAGGCGGGCGGTGCTTTTGTTTTTCAATTAGAGCCGATACAAACGAATAAACGACAGAGATGGAACTGCGTGCGCTGCTGGAAGGCGCTCAGGGGAGGTTGAGCACTGCTGGTGGTGATGACAAGCGCATGCACCGGCACACGTCAAGACTTTTGGCGAAGCGCTGTGCACCTTTTGGCTGCGAATTTGTTTGCCCTTGCAAACGTGAATTGGAGCGTTATGTGGGTAATGACTCGATGTACAGGGGAACAGCAGGGAATTAGAGGCTTCCGCGAAATAGGTCATCACGCATGTAAGGTTTTCCTTTGAAGGTGACGGCTGAAATTGCAGCTGGCGTTGATGCCGCTCCGCCCTTCAGCACGTTGTTGATCCTGCGCAACTACTGGCTGCCGGAGGGCAGCACCAGGCTAAAGGTACGCTATTGGTTGCGATTGACTTTATGCTGTGCCTTGTAGCCTCTGGGCAAGTTGGCTTAAGGTCGTGAGCCTACGTGAAGACGTATCATCGCTTTTGCAGGAACTAACACCCAAACAACGGCTCGCACGGCTCGTACACTGGGCAGGATCGACGTATTTGAAAGGTTGCGCTGATTCCTTTTGCATCTGCGTCTATGTATGTGCTTGTGTTTCTGTGCGCTTGCCCGTGTACGTGTGCGTGTGCCTGTAGTGCTGTATAGCCTAAACAAGGAGTTCTGTCTCCGTGACCTCTTCGACGGCAACGATCGCCCAGGCATAAGGCGATTATGTCACTGGTGCTGCTCGGGGGACAAATATTTTCACAACGAAGCAGTATTATCACAAGGATATTAAACCGTTTAATATACAAATCGTTGTGCGTGTTTGGCGCAGAGTGTGCGTTAAATAGACACACACGAAACAACATTCGTTTTGCCCAGACACTATATGCTTTGCTTCGAGAAATCCAGACGGCGTCATCACATCGACTAAGCCAGTAGAATCGCTTCATAAGGCATCCACTGCTGGTGATGGTGGAAAGGTTCAAGCAGCGTATTTGCATTTGCAATGACGTAGGCGGCATTCTCGAAACAGCCCACACAATATGATAGTGCCTTTGAGCGATTCACGAACAACCAAACTGAATTTTAACGCAAGTCATAGCGTACGTTTGATTGGCGCGTATATGGAACGACGCCATTTACCGTTTGGGGAATGCGCTTATGCGCCATGCGCCTGTGTCCAGAAAAACGAAGACCTACAGGATCTTTCACCGAGCAGCAATGTCCGCTGGTGCAGCCTCGTACCAAGCCAAACTTGGAACTGCCTCTGCTAGGCTGAATGCTTGCTATTATTCTCGCAATAAAAGAGCAGCGTCGCATGCAGCGCTCCAGAAATGCGTGAGATTTCTCTATGCAAGAGGTTGGGGGATTTCATAGAGCGTGGCTTTACTTCCGAAGACCTAGCAGACGTATAAGAGACGCGCTGACCTGGTTGCTTGAACGCAGCTGGATGCTAAGGGCTGATTGTTACGTA
This sequence comes from Eimeria mitis, assembly GCF_000499745.2. Lineage (NCBI taxonomy): Eukaryota > Apicomplexa > Conoidasida > Eucoccidiorida > Eimeriidae > Eimeria > Eimeria mitis. Next base: position 11,876 of record NW_013575253.1, on the reverse strand, counting down.
CGCCGTGGAATGGCCAATTTTTGCTTCGATGAAAGTATATGACGGATAGCAGAGCTTGCCTGGGTGCCCCTAACAGTCGTGTTGGATATCCCTCTTATGTTTGGTAGAATACTAGAGAAGTATTGCGATGAATGTTCGGTTGGTCCTGTAGGATTTCGTTGCAACCACCTACGCTTGTGCAAGAACTGGTGATGATAACCATGATTCAAGTGCAATTTCCACCAGGCACCTGGGTCGCTCGGCCTCCGCGGGTTTTAAGCTGCACCTCCTGCGTTCAGATATGCGTAGAGGGTTAAAGGGAGAGAGTGAATGGCAAACACAAATACCTGACAAAAGGCGCACTGTATTTCACTGCACCTTTGTGGATGCCAAGAACCTCTTTGACAAACAGACAGCCATATTCGACTTACTGTGAACAGCAGGCGCCTTTCTGGGAAGTTAAGTGCCAAACGAACGGTTAAGATTCCCAGGCCACGCCAAGCGCCAAGTCTTTGTGGGGCAGAGCGGACCGTGCCCCGTCTTCTGTACACCAAGTGTAGCCGCTGCAGAGCACCATAATCAGCGCGGAGGTGCAGGCTTTCACGCAGGCACGTGCGGACGTTGAGCAGCGATATATCGAGTATCGAGTGGCACACGATACAGGCTATGTGTTGTGCTTTTGCTGTTTTGCAAGCAATTAATGCGCACCCCTGTAGGCGCAGCAGAGACTAGCGTTGAGATAGTTGCTCCGGCAAGGTTTATTCTGCTCGGATGTTCTAAAGCGAGTGCGTGTAAATATCATGCATGGAAGAGCCGAGTTTGGGCAGGCCACAGTAGGCGCACACCGTATGCTCAGCCTGTCGCTCATTGAATGTATCGTTTTACCCCTTAATTGCTGGCAAAACCAACTGCAACAGTCGTACATGCTGACAGCGTGGGGATGCAGTCTGCCTGAGCGTTAGATTATCCGATACCAGGGTGCACGTGGCCTTGCATCGTTGTTAAACGGAACAGTTCACCTTTGCGAAACACTTTGCATCGCAGCAGTAGTTAGAGATTTCGCGTCGTTGTCGTTGAGTAGTATCGGCGGATAGCGCAAAGGCAACTTTGCGGCTGTGCACGAATTCGCATGTGGGTATGCTAACGTTGCGTAGGGATCCCCCGCGATTCGAAAGGCACGTTATGCATGTTGTGCTGGCTTAAGCAAGGCAGAAGAGCCCCACAAAGCACCTCATATCGACTACATCCATTTCTTGATTGACCTGCACTCAGAATGCTCCAATCTTTTTGGCGGCTTGGCTCCGTGTGCGTGTATATCTTGCTTATGCACACATTGCATTAGTCGGCCAATGGCGTCCACGCCACGTTAGTGGCCTCTGAGATTCATTACTTTTTCCCGAGGCTGAAAAGCAAGATTTTTCCACCGTAGTGGTGGGGGCGTATACCAGGACTTTCGTCTTTAGCAAGCGCATTGGTTTGGCTTCTGTGGTGCATGGCTGAGCGCCATGTGAAAAGCATGGCTTGAAGCACATGGATCGTGTGAAAAGACAAAGCGCTTGGATAGCTTTGAGGCGCAGAAAAACAATTGGTGAAAGTTGGATAGCATATGCACAAAGGGCTCCGCTGTCGATAGACTGGAACGCAGCTTGAAGTGCATTAATCATCAGAGGTTCTTGTTTCCCACATGACATAGGTAACGTAAAAGGCCTCCACAGTGTATCTGGAAATCGGGAATAGCATATGCGGTGACTTGCGGACAGGCGGAGCAAGCCATTCTGGTCGTTGGGAGCCGCTCGCAGCAACATTGTGAAGTTGCAGCAAATGTTAGCATGGACTCTATCTATGCACCACCAAAATGGATAGCTTTCCTTTTAGCGAGTGCCTGCATTTGTGACTCTGCCTTTTGTAGCATGGATGTCCAAATTGATGCAGGTCGCTTATGCTGCTTAACGGTGCTGCGGGGGACAGTAGGCGCTGTATGTGGCGTTGACACGCGCGCGCACAGCTGAGCGTCCACACACTTGTGGTACCGCGTCACAACCGTAATTAGCAGTTGAGCCATTGCAAAGATAGACTCAAGCGTTCTCAAGACAACGATTCGATGTTTTTGAGGACAGCAGGAGCTTGCTAGCTTCCGCGAAGCGGTATTTTCTCAAATGCAATTTGGCTTTGGAAGGAGAGGCGGCTAACATTCACCTGATCTCGAGGCTGTTCTGTTTTTCAGAGCGTCGGCGACTGTGCAAAAATACTTGATGCGGGGAACAAAGGCCGGGAAAAGGCACCTTTATTGATCGCACAGTGTTCCGCATATCCCTGTATGGGTGAGCTCGAGTGATATCATGCATGTGTGTGGAAAGCGACGTTCGAATACGCAGGAACTTACTCCCAAACAGTGGCCCGCGAGGCTCCTATCCTGGACAATCACATTGTGGATGAAAGGCTAATGTGCCTCGTTTTGTATGCTTGTTTTTTGTCTTGTGGCTGCTTATCTGCGTCTGCGTGCATGGAGAGCCTCTCTGCGCGGTTCATCGACGCGGCTACCAGCAAAATAGGATCCCTTCATGCAGGGCTTGGTGGAGGTGGTTACCCTGGCATTTGGATGTTCGCGTCAAACACAAGCAGGCCCTTCACAACAAGACGTTATGCCTAACATAGTGTAAAGCAGCTGTGCACACTGTAACGTATAGGCTCGCACAATACAAACCAGTGCCCGCAATCGGCACAGAGTGTACGTTGGATTGTGAAATGCGCACCATAATTGGTCGTGCCAAGGCATTAGGATCTGGTTCAAGGGCCTCAGACGTCGTACTCATACCTACGCAAGTGGGCACGCTCCACGACAGTAATAAGTGGAATTCAACATCCTGGATGTTTAGGTTGGTAAAAGCTTAGAAAACAACGTCGAAAACAGCATCGCAAAATGCTGCTACTTTGAGACAGTTAACGACTACCCACACTGAAATCTACAGCGCGCCATAGCGTGTGTTGGATTGCTACAGCTCCGCAACGACGCCCCGTTTGCGGTTTAGCCAGTAAGCTTATATGTCGTGCACCACTTTCCAAAAAGAAGAAGACCTAGAGAATCTTTCACTGGGCGCTCGGTGTCTTTCCCGGGGTTTTGAGCCAAACCAGATGAGGGGAATCGTGTGCTAGGATACGATGCTTGATGTTTGCGCCGCCGGCAAATGCATTATGGGTCATGCTGCGCTCGACAACGGCGTGAATGCTCTATGCCTCCATACCTCGGAAGACGTAAGCAGATGTGTGAGAGATGCACTTACCCGGTAGTTTGAGCGGCGTTGGATTCTAAAGCCGTGATCAACATGCAGTGGCAGTGCGAATAGTTCCTTTGACCATGCTAGACACTGGTAGCACAGCTTGGCTGGGTGCCGCTAACAGCCATGCTGGATATCCGTCAGCGTCTGTTGAGCTGGCGCTTCGTAGAATATTGCTTTAGAATAGAAAAGCAGATTTGCTGGTCTCGCTTGCGTACGTTTTCTCTATCTACTTTGCTCCGAGAACTGGAGATGGTGTGCATATTTCAAGCGCGGTTTCCGCCTAACGGGGCGACAGGACGAAACGTGGAATAAGGTCAGTATGTGGGCAGCCACAGGNAGTTGCTGCAGCACCTGCGCTGATGTGTGCGTCGGGGTTTACACACGTCTGTGGCGAGGGCAGAAACGGAGGTCAGATCAACTGAAAGAGTCGGAAAAAGGCACACTCTATTTCCTCTGTAGTAACCGCTGAGAACAGATCCAGTTAAGGGTGCCGAACGGAACTTCGACGAACGGGGAACAGCAGTCGCCCTTCTGGGGTGTAGAATGCCATATGAACTGTCGCGATTCGCAGACCACGCTAAGTGCCAATTCTGTCTGGAGCAGAGCGTACGGTGCAGCGCCATTAAGCCCTGCAGGGAACCTGGCTCATCAGCAACACTGCGGAATCCATTATCAGCATCATCACGCGAATGCATGCACTACACGGAACAGCGAGCGCAAGCAATGCTGATGGCCAAGACGGTGCATTCACTTTATTTATGCGACACTGAAATGAATCGGTAGCTTGCGTTTTAGCTAGTGCGTGGTTACTCGGCGCCTGCGCCTTCAGTAGCAGAGATGCCTAGTGGGTGCAGGAGATAGGCGGACGCCGCTTTGTCTTTCAATTAACGCCGATCAAAACGACCAAACGCATGGATGAAGCTGCGTATGCTGCTGGACGGCGCCTAGGGGAGGTTGGGCACTGCAGGCGGTGTTGACAAGCGCATCCAAGGCGTTTGGCGAAGCACTTGGCAGCTTTTTGCTGCGAATTCTTTTGCGCTTGCAAACGTGCGTTCAAGCGTTATGAGGTTAAAGATTCGATGTGCTTAAGGACGGCGGGGGATTAGAGGCTTTCGTGAAGTAAGCCATCAATATGTATCGTTTTGGTTTGAATGGGCATGCTCTTGTTCGAAGAGCTGAGCTCGAATTTGCGGCAAAGCTCCGCGTGTGGTTCTATTGCATAATGCGTTCGAAATGTGATTTTGAGTCGTTCGGGTGCGTGTGCGTTTATGCGTGGGTGTGCGCCTGCATGTGCGTATGCATGCAACTGTGCAACGACCAATCTAAGGAAGCGGCAATACAGATAAAATGAGCAATGCATGCATTGTTTAGCGGCATCAATCGTTCTATCATTTAGGCGGCTATGTCATATTTGTTGCCAGGATTAGCAGGCTCTTCGAAACGGCAGGGTCTGCAGAGAAGCATGTAATGCCTTTTAGTTGCCCTTGTCTGGCATGGTATCCTCGGCTCTTCGGGGCGTGCGCAGCACCATTGCTCTAGCCAGAACACTATGCTCTGCTTAGGAACTTCAGGTGCCGTAGGCACATTTCCCATGCAAGAAAACGCGCTTGCCGGGTGGTTCACGACAATCGAACCTGACGTTTACAACAGGCGACGTCCTGTAGTGGATTGCTAATGCAGCGATGCAAACACAATTTACTACTTAGTTAGTGCGTTTATATACCATGCGCCTGAGTCTGGTGAAGCGAACGCCTGGAGGATAAACGGCGGAGCTGGCGTTGTCCTCTGTCGCTGATTTGCGCCAAGCCAGAGCGCATGTGTGTGTTAGGCTGAATGCCTAACACAGGGGATGGCAGGTGTGTGACAGCGGCCTGCAGCTGATAGTTGGAAAAAATCCAGGTACTAACCGCCCTCTGTGCCAACGTTTGTGCCAATTACAATGATTGCTCTGCATAGAGTAGATGGCTGGTAGCGTAGCTTTCGTATTCGCATTTGGAGCTATGTTGGATATCGCTCAGCGTCAGCTGCGCTGATGTTTCGCAGGGTATTGTTGAAGTATAGAAGAGGAGGCTTGCTGGATCTGTAGGTCTTTTGCTTTTCCAGATGTTGCACCAAGCAGTGAGGATGATGCGCAAGCTTCAAATGCGCTTCTGCCAAACATCGCGACAGAAATGCAGATCGCGCAAGCTCGGCAGCCGACCGCCAGTGGGACATTTAAGCTGCATCTTCCGGCTTCGTATGTATGCTCAGGTTTAGAAGGCCGGGGCGAACGTAAAGGACCTACAAGCGTCGCATTTTATTTCGCTGCGCTGTAGTAATTGCCGGTAATATCTTTGGTTCGACGACTGGCGAAGTCGAGTAATGGGGAACAGCAGGCGCCATCCGCTGAAGTACAATACAAACGAACTGACGTGATTCCTAGACCACGCCAAGTGGAGCCTCATTCTGGAGCAGAGTGTACGATGGCCTGTTTTCTATGCAACGCCATTGAACTGTCCATGGCGCCAGCTTCACCACCAAAACGGTACCTTAAATGGTCACCACTACCACGGCAATCCATGGACGGTGCATGCACCGTTAGGCATGCCAGATGGGGTGACGCTGAGACACGTTGCGCAAGCCACATTTGTCTTTGCGACCCGGGTACGACAGCATTGTGTAGGTGGAGAAGTTTCTACCACGCACTTCAACTTCATTCATCCAACATTGAGATGGCTAAGTTACCTTTTAGCTAGTGCGTGCATACGCCACACCTCTGCTCTCAACAGCAGATACGCCTGATGTCTGAACCGGATAGGCGGGTGCAAATTTTGCATTTTGGAATTGGTGGTGGTGTTTAGCAGCATAACACTACTTGACATCCAGCCAAACAATCCAAAGTCAAACTCGGATGTTGTAATGTGTGACTGCTCGTTAGATTTGGCGGTAAATTCCTTTAGGCTCCGTAGCGCGGGTGTGCATCGGGCAAGCTTCGATAAGGCGGCCAGGTGCTTTGGTGCGTCTGGTATTAGCTTGCAGTCAAGGAGCAGCAGGTGTATTTGGATTGATAGTTTCGAGAAGGATAGCAAAACCGCCGGATCTATAGGGAACGACCGGATCCGGATGATTCTCCTGGCATTGATCACACGTGTACTTTTCGCTAAACCTAGCACGATGTTAGCGCGATGGTGTAACTGCAATGGAGCTTGGTAGAACGTGCCCGTGTTTCGTGTATCTGCGGCCTACAACCGTAGAAACCATTCTAATGTATGTTAGCCTTAACGCTCAGACTGCCAGTTTGTTGATGCCATCACATCATCACTGCGCAGTTTGTGCGTGGATACCCGCCAATGATAAGCGTTATATTTTAGTGGTTAGACTTATAGTTGTCGATGTTACATGTCCTTCTAAGGTGATGTGTGCCTGCTTGCGTGAGGCCTATTTACATGAAAACCCGGTGAACTGATATTTGCGGTCACGTAGTCAACTGTTGGGCTAGGTCGCTTGAGTGCAGAAAATGCCTCTGGAGAAGCAGATACGTACAGGTTCAAAAACGAGATGGAAGTGAATCTTACTTGCTTAAGCAGGCGCCGCACAGTCAACCGTTGTGGCGTTATATACTGAAGGCGTTGTGCATTGGGCGCCTGACAAACAGGATGNGGCGCCTGACAAACAGGATGGAGACATATCCCTCCATGCGGACCCGCATGAGAACTGCAATCAGCAAGGCAGAGGGGGTGGCGCTGCCCGAACCGGATTCTTCCGAACCGCTCACTTGAAGTATGGCGCGCACCAAGGTGTAACGTAGAGAGTAAGCCTATTGTACTCCGTTGCCATGAATCCGTCCTTAAATAGTGCCTGCGTATGGCTCTTATAAACGATTTTACGGCGACGCCCGGCTTGACATTGACGAGAAATACGGCGACCCAGCAACGTAGCATGGCCCGTGCTAGTCAGACAATACGTTCTCCTCTTTCTCTAAAGAGTGCCCATAAGATCGGCAAAAGGGTTCGGAACAGCGATGCAATGAATAGTAGTCGTGCCGTGGGACGCGTGTCGCTGAATAGTTTTTACAACGGACTTGTTTTTGCGTACTTCGCGAATCCTGCTGATAGCGTAGCAAATTCGTCTCACCGAAAGGGTGGCATAGGGGTCAGTAGTATTTGCGAAGTTTATGCATGCATTGTATGTGTTCTGGTTAGACTGTGCTNATAGGGGTCAGTAGTATTTGCGAAGTTTATGCATGCATTGTATGTGTTCTGGTTAGACTGTGCTCTTGGATTGGCAGACTCACGTGATGTTACCGGGGGACAATTCCCGCATCTGCAAAGAAAACGAGAGATGCAATATGTAGTAGCAGAAGTGGCGCTTTGCCGTCATACAGCAAGGGAGTTGTAAATAGTTGTAAACACAACCTAGTGCCTCTTGGCGTTGTGAAGAGACAAACATTTTGTGAATGTGCCTTCCCTGTGCAGCACGATGCAGAACGATGCATCTCTTTGTAAATATATACTGCATACACTTGCAGCGGTGCAAACCGCTGGACTGTGTGACCTGGCAAGGACAGCTAAAGCGGCGAAGCTAGGTGGAACCATTGCTGGCCCACTAGGCCATAAGCGGCAATGTTGGGTTTTGGCAGGAAAAAGGTGGGGCTGTATGTGCGTGCTGGGTCCAGAGTAGCGTCACTTTGTAAACTGCGCAGCAGTGAACACTCAAGAGCGACACTAGCCTGGAGAATGAGAAGGCGCTTGCTGTCATGTACAATTTTTCTAGACCTTCGGCGAAACAACCGAAATGTCTGGCGCACGCTGCAGTTGTCTAGCGCTCCCACGACACTGTGGTGAGCTGTGGTTCCATTGATTCTGTGAATAGGGTGCTCTGTGTCTCGCGTTTCACCATTTTTTGAGGGCATGGAAAGCTGTTACAAGAGAGAAGCAGTGGCGCCTGCTGCGTCATGGATAACGGTGCTCAGTGGCTTGGGTGCCGCACGTAAATTCCCTCTAACAATCTAACGGATCCTTCCGGTAGGGATGCAGAAAATGAAAAGCTTGCTGAAAGCGGTATGAGTTACTGGCTTTGCAACGTCCCGTTTATATGAACAGTTTCTACCTGGGAAGCAGCAAGATACGCAAGGAGCATAGGAAGGCTAGGCGACGGTTGGCGGGCTATTGACAGGACA
>NW_013575253.1:1202-3380 GCF_000499745.2 Eimeria mitis | reverse complement strand
GCAGTGGACAGTGTGGCAAAAAGGGGTTGCTGAATCTTGAACGAGTGCTCGTGACTGCCTCGGCAGTCTACAATTCGTGCGGGTAGCGACGCGCTGCATGGGCAGCATACGCAGCATGGGTGGATCCAGGCAACGGTTGAATACTGGTTGTCAAGAGCGTGTCCAGAGGCCTGGGTATGCGTTGCGGCAAATATGAACCCACACAGAAAGTGAGCAGTGGGGTTATTGGAATGGAGCGCGTCAGTGAGTTCGATCTATGTTCGTTGCATCGGTGACAGAATGGCAGGCATTGAACAGATCGTGGATGAGTGGGTGTTGAGTGGAATGGTTGTGGGAGGTTGCAGCATATTCGAAGGAAGGACAGCGTGCACACTGCTTTGCTTTTTTGTCGCCACTAGATGACATTTGTGCAGCACGCAGCGTTGTGTGCATGTAAATATGGAGGAATAACAGGTTGCGTGTTGCTGTGGGTGGACTGTCTTGGTCGTCGTGGTTCCTGGCGCACAGAGGCACCACCATCACGCGGTGTGCGTCTGGCACTTCACCACAGTNAGCGGCTGTGAGTGGTGGGTGCTGGTGGATAGATATGCTGCGCTGTGCGGACTCGCTGATGGCCTCTAGGACCTGGAGAAAAGGCGGACGGTCAGGCGTAACGAGCACTGGTCCAGACGCGACGTGTTACTTTGTTTGCACCCTGGATTGACAATGTTAGGTTGCCGTGCTGCACGTGGTTTTCAGCAGCAGTCGTTAGGAATCGGGTTGCAGCTTCAGCCTAATTTTCGCCTGCTTTGGGATGTGTGTGGAAGGCGTCGATGAGTGTGCGACGGTTTGCATTTGCGAGACGGTGGCTCTGCGGAGAACGAATGTGTGGTGAGAACTCTACGTAGTGTGAACGCCACTACGCAGTTCAACCTTTGAGCATTCTAACGAGTCCGTGCTGCTGTTGGCTGGCTGCTGGCTGTCGGCGGCTGAAGGGGAGGCGGCTAATTTTGCGCGACTCTTATATTAATTCAGAAAGTGTGTTTTGTTCGCTTTTGCAGGCGCTGGAGCGCATCCGCCCGTGGGCATCCGGTGCCATTGGTGACTAGACGATTAGGCATCGCCACAAGTGTTTTCTGCATGCATTCAGTGTCCGGCGTCGGCGTTGTTGCTGCGTGGGCGACGTGGTGAGACGGGCGTTTGGTGAGTGGCGCCGGGTGGCCTGCGGCTTACATTTGCCGTGCGTGTGGTGTCTTGCAGCTAAGTGCATCGTGGGGGCAGATAGATATATGGCACGAAACGGTTGCTCTCTTTGCAGCAAGTGTCTCACTCGCGTCGGTGCTCTATCCTGGAACCTGGAGTCGCGACACAGGAGATGCGGATTGAGAGCATTTTGAAGGATGGCAGAGACGCGGACGGTATGCTTTGGACGGATTGGAGCAGCGTGGCGGGCGTCAACAGTGACGGAAAGCTTAAGGAACGACGCAGAACCGTGTGTGTGTTGTTTTACATCTGTTGCTGAACATGGAGCGTTGGGGGCAGTGGAAGGCGTGGCAACGGGGTCTCGCTGAGGCTTGAACGGGTGCGCTCGACCTCCTCGGCAGTCTACAATTATTGAGGGTAGCAATGTGATTGACGAGCAGCAAGGGTAGATCCAGGGAACCGTTGAGTAGTGGTTGGCATGTAGATAACGAAGAATGCGAATTTCTGTCTTGATGCGCCTTGGCTGTCTTGACTCCCTTTCGGCGGCGGCCCAATGGCCAGCTACGGTGTGTAGGGGCAGTCACGCGGGTGTGAGTTCGCCGGGGAGCGGCCGGACGTTCGGCACGGCTACAGAACATTTGTGGACACACTAAGCCCCCTAAAATCTGGATTATGCGTTACACACCGACGGACACGGATAGAGGACGGAAGGTGCGCTGGCTGGCTAGCGAGCGTGGCATTCGTGCCAGAGTTGTTACCCGGTGCGCGAGTGGCGCAGTAGGTGATGAGCATGGGAGAGATAGGCGCGGATTGACGGGGTGCTGAGGGAACGGTCGTACGAAATGGATAATGGCATTACGCACAGGATGTATGCATTGAGAACATATGGGGAGATGGTAGTAAAGAGGCAAGCGGTCTACTTTTGGTGCATTGGAGAGCTTGGCCTGCGTGAGCTGCGGCGCAATGCTGCAGGACCGACGCGAAGCCGTGCGTGTG
>NW_013575253.1:0-1113 GCF_000499745.2 Eimeria mitis | reverse complement strand
GTGGAGGCAAGCATGGAGCCGTAGAGAAGCCAAGCACTGGGATTATTGGGATGGAGCGCGGATGCGGGTTTGCTCTGTGCTCGCGGAAGTGTGGACAGTATGGGAGGCGTTGAGCAGACGTCGGTTGAAGGGATGTTGATCGGGATAGTTGTGGGTGTTTGCAGTGCGTTTGTGCGGAGGATGTCCTGCACGCCGCCTTGCTGTTGCACGCGATGACGCTTGTGCAGCGTGAGGAGTCGCCCGCATGTAAGTGACGAAGAATGCGAACTTCTGTCTTGTTGCGCCTGGACTGTTTTGACTGTCCTTTCGGCGGCGGCCCAATGGCCAGCTGCGGTGATTAGGGGCGGTCGCGCGGGTGTGAGTTCGCTGCGGAACAGCCGCACTTTTGGCAATGCTACGGAACATTTGTGGATGAACCTTAAAATGTCGATGGTGTGTTACATTCCGCCGGACACAGATAGAGAGCGGAAGGTGCGCTGGCTGCCGAGCAAGCGTGGCATTCTTGCCAGAGTTGTTACGCGGCATGGGAGTGGCGCGGTAGGTGATGAGCATGGGAAAGCGAGGCGAGGATTGACGGGGTGTTGAGGGGAGAGAGGAAGAGGTAACGGTCGTACGAAGTGGCGGATGGCGTCACCCTCAGAGTGTCCGCATTGCGAGCATATGAACTTGCGCGGTAGAGGAACGCTGTCTACTTTTGATGAATTGGCGAGCCCGGCCTGCGTTAGCTGAGGAGCAACGCTGCAGGACCGAGGCGACGCTGTGCGTGTGTTTGCAATATTTCTGTTTTTGCGATTGCCTCCGGGCGGTCTGTGGAACGTGTGGAGGCCTCTGGTGCCTGGTGCGCAGGGGTGTGCTGTATCTGCACGCCGCCTTGCTTTTGCACGCGATGACACTTGTGCAGCGTGAGGCCTCGCCAGAATGTTAACAACGAATAATGCGGATATCCCTCTTGTTGCGCCTGGACTGTTTTGACTGTCCTTTCGGCGGCGGCCCAATGGTCAGCTGCGGTGAGTAGGGGCGGTCGGGCGGGTGTGAGCTCGCCAGGGAACAGCCAGACGTTGGGACAACCTACAGAACATTTGTGGACGCACTATGCACCTTGAAATGTGGATT
>NW_013575252.1:44651-46024 GCF_000499745.2 Eimeria mitis | reverse complement strand
AAAAAAAAAAAAAAAAAAAAAAAAAAAAAAAAAAGAAAAGGAGACAAATTTAACTGACACTTTATTTTTTTATATAACACAAAACATGCGCTTTGCATGCAAGGGGACAGAGACAGCTGAATAAACCCCAATAAAAAAAAAAGAGAAAAAAAAATAAATTTATATATATTTTTTTAATTATATTTGGGTGGTGGGGCTCGAACGCGGGGCCGCCGCAGACACAAGACGTGGGGATTCATCCTAAAGACAGAAACGCAGACAAAGACAAAGAAAATATATAAATATTTTTATAATATTTATATATATATAATAATATAATATAATACATTTTATGCTGCAGAGACAGAGATATAGATAAAGACAAAGACAAAGACAAAGACAAAGACAAGGAGAATGTTGTGGGGTTTATGTTGCAGAGACAGAGATAAAGACAAAGACAAAGACAAAGACAAATAAAATATTGTGGGGTTTATGTTGCAGACACAGATATAGAGATAAAGACAGATGTAAGATGTGGGGGCTCGTGCTGTACAGACAGAGAAAAACAAAGACAAAGACAAAGACAAAGACAGAGACAAAGACAAAGACAAAGACAAAGACAGGATATGTGGGGTTATGCTGCAACGATGAAGACAAAGACAAAGACAAAGAGAAGAGATATGTAGGTTTATGTTGTAGAGAGGTAGACAGAGAAAGAAAGAGAGTGAGGATCAACAAACACAAAGACAAAGACAAAGACAAAGACAAAGACAAAAATAAAACAAAAAAGAGGCAGCAACTATCCCCCTGCAGTGTCTTCGTCTGTCTCCTGTATATTTCCTCTGTCTCTATCTAACAAAGAAACAGAAAAAAAACAAAGACAAGCAAAAACAAAAACACAAAGACAAAGACAAAGACAAACAAAAACACAAAGACAAAGACAAACAAAAACACAAAGACAAAGAAAAACAAAAACACAAAGACAAAGACAAAGACAAAGACAAACACTGCTCACGGATAAATATAATAGTGCTCCCAGCCTGCTGTCTGCTGCACGCGGAGAACCTGCAGCAAGTACTCTTCAGTCAGCAGACCCTGCGGCCGGAGCCGCAGCTCCTCGCGAAACATATCGTATTGCTGTGCATGCACACGCACACACCCAACACACAGCCCCANAGCCGCAGCTCCTCGCGAAACATATCGTATTGCTGTGCATGCACACGCACACACCCAACACACAGCCCCACGCATGCATGCATGCATAGGGGTGTAAGAGCCACTGAAGACATATCCTATACTAAACAACTTGCATGCATGCATGCATGCATGCATGCACGCATGCATGCGTGCATGCATGCATGTTTGTTGTAGGCTGGAGCTGGGATCGTGTATGG
>NW_013575252.1:43977-44551 GCF_000499745.2 Eimeria mitis | reverse complement strand
GGGTGTAAGAGCCACTGAAGACATATCCTATACTAAACAACTTGCATGCATGCATGCATGCATGCATGCATGCATGCATGCATGCACGCATGCATGCATGTATGTTGTAGGCTGGAGCTGGGATCGTGTATGGTTTTTTTTTTCTTGCATGCAGAACACTGCGAGTTTTTGTTTTATATTTTTTTTTTCTGCTGCGCGCTGAGGCCCCGGCTGTGTTTCTCTGTTTCTTACCTTCTTGGTCAAGGTTATATACCTGCAGACACCCACAACAGACAGCAGCAGCAGCAGCAGCATAAACAGCAGCAGCAGCAGCAGCAGCAGGTGAAGCATGCAGAGCATGCATGCGCTGCTGCAGCTCAGCAGCCCCTCGTCTCTCTATTAGGAGGTGACCTGGGGCCCCGTAGGGGCCCTTAAAGCAAACAAAAAAAAGCTGTATGCACCTCATCCATGCATGCATGCATGCATGCATGCATGCATGACATGAATGCATGCACGCATGCATGACATGAATGCATGCACGCCTGCATGTCATGCATGCATGTCATGCACGCATGCACACATGCATGCATGCATG
>NW_013575252.1:43497-43877 GCF_000499745.2 Eimeria mitis | reverse complement strand
CCTGGGGCCCCGTAGGGGCCCTTAAAGCAAACAAAAAAAAGCTGTATGCACCTCATCCATGCATGCATGCGTGTACGCACTTGTATTCGTAGTCGCCTGCATCGTACTTGATAGAGTGAGACTCTCTTAGCGAGCCGTCAGCAGACCTAGCCTGAGAGAAGGAGCTATCCTGCAGCCTGTATTCCCAGTTGAGTGGGTCCATGGGGTCTTTCTTTGGTTTTGTTGCCATTTGTTTTTTATATTTTGTTTTATATTTTTAGTTTATATTGAGGGAGAAATAGAGTAAATAAATGTATAATATATAAGGAAAGAAAAAAAGAGGTAGAAGGGGAGAAAGAAATATACAAATGTACTATAAATACACTGTATACAACACAAAC
>NW_013575252.1:43150-43397 GCF_000499745.2 Eimeria mitis | reverse complement strand
CCTGCACTGACGCAGTCAGTACCAGCAACCGCTACGTTGCTGCAGCAGCAGCAGCAGCAGCAGCAGCAGCTCTCTCGCGAGAAATATATATAGAACATATCATATTATATTATTTAAACAATTATATTTAATTTTTTTTCTTTTTTTTTTACTCTAAAGTGCTGTTTTATAGTAGCAGCAAGCACCAACCAGACCCCCGCCAGCTGTATACAGAGCCGGGGCGGCGCTGCTGCGTAGCGGTGGCTGC
>NW_013575252.1:42252-43050 GCF_000499745.2 Eimeria mitis | reverse complement strand
ATATATATATATATATATATATATATATATATATATATTATATATATATATATATATATATATATTATATATATACATATATATAAGCGAAACCTATATACACACACACATACACAACAAACGCTGTAAGAGCGTTGTTGCCTGCGGGAGCAGGAAGAAGCTGACAACAGAAATATTTATAAATATAAAACTAAATATATAAATATAAATTATTTATTTATCCTATTGAGCATGTGCACAGCTGCCTATACACCCCAGAGGGAGGCTGCTGCTGCCTGCACTGACGCAGTCAGTACCAGCAACCGCTACGTTGCTGCAGCAGCAGCAGCAGCAGCAGCAGCAGCAGCAGCAGCTCTCTCGCGAGAAATATATATAAAACATATCATATTATATTATTTAAACAATTATATTTAATTTTTTTTCTTTTTTTTTAGCTCTAAAGAGCTGTTTTATTGTAGCAGCAAGCAGCAACCAGACCCCCGCCAGCTGTATACAGAGCCGCCCCGCGCTGCTGCGTAGCGGTGGCTTTAGTGTATACCCCTTTTGTGTGGATTATATTACTAATATATAAAAAAAAATTAAAAAAAAGTAAAGATAAATGTAAAAAACGGAAAAAAAAACTTCATTTCAGACCAGTGGTCCATTGGGTGGTCCACTGGTCACTGAGGTGACCCCGAGCGGTAGGGGATGCGCTCGATCCTCCCTCTTCTCTTTTCTCTTTGCATTAAAATAAAATAAAAAGAGAGAAAGGGGAAATGCTTCACACATTTTCACTCCCTCTCATATATATATATACAC
>NW_013575252.1:41905-42152 GCF_000499745.2 Eimeria mitis | reverse complement strand
ATACCCCTTTTGTGTGGATTATATTACTAATATATAAAAAAAAATTAAAAAAAAGTAAAGATAAATGTAACAAACGGAAAAACTTCATTTCAGACCACTGGTCCATTGGCTGGTCCACTGGTCACCGAGGTGACCCCGAGCGGTAGGGGATGCGCTCGATCCTCCCTCTTCCCTTTTCTCTTTGCATTAAAATAAAATAAAAAGAGAGAAGGGGGAAATGTTTCACACATTTTCACTCCCTTTCATA
>NW_013575252.1:41627-41805 GCF_000499745.2 Eimeria mitis | reverse complement strand
CAGCAGCAGCTAGCTACCCGCACGTGCGCCCAGTCCAGCTGCTCCCCCTCAACACACTAGCTAGCCACGCCTACAGCCCCATAGACCCCACAGCCGCCAGCTAGCTGCAGCAACCCCACCGCAAGCTCACTGCCTCCTCAGCAGCTAGCCAGTATGCAAGAGGGTGCGTACAGACAGA
>NW_013575252.1:40895-41070 GCF_000499745.2 Eimeria mitis | reverse complement strand
CTGCTGCTGTTGCTGCTGCTGCTGCCGCTGCTGCTGCTGTTGCTGCAGTCTTTGTCTCCCCCCTGTCCCTCTATCTTCTGTTCCTTCTCTCCTTCTCCTTTTCTGGGTGTGTTCTGTCCCGAGGGAGACAGCACGAGAAGGGGCCTCAGTCTCTGTCTCTGTCTCTGTCTCTGTT
>NW_013575252.1:36589-38598 GCF_000499745.2 Eimeria mitis | reverse complement strand
GCCAAGAAGAGAGACAGCTGGCGGTGTATGAGTTCTCCGCGGAGACTGTCTCCGTGAACAGAGGGCTGTTCTCTACTGTCTCCTCTTCGTCCCCCAAACACAACAAACGTAAGCGGCGGGCTGCATGCGCTGCAGCAGCAGCACTGCGAGGCACTGTACATACACCCCAAGTACGTAGCTCTTGCTCCCCTTGCTGCTGCTGCTGTTGCTGCTGCTGCTGTTGTTGCTGCTGCTGCGCATGCAGCAGCAGCTTCTGCTGTTGCTGCTGCTTCGGGGGGAGGTAAGTGGGGGCTGAGTAGGGGCTGCAGGAGGAGACAGAAGAGACAGAGGAGACAGAAGGAGACAGCAGCTGCGCGAGGGCCCCGGGGTCCAGCGCCAGCAGGTCGCCGCATGTCTCCACCTTCGCCGCTGACAGTCTCCGCGCCGTTGCGCTGCCTGCAAGCCAACGCATGCACCACGCTCATACAAACAGCCCAGCAGCAGCAGCAGCAGCAACAGCAGCAACAGCAGCAGCAGCAGCAGCAGCAGCATCTGGTGCAGCAGCAACAGATGCAGCTATGGCAAAAACAGCCACAACAGCTGCCGATGCAGCAGCAGCAGTTGCAGCAGTCGTTGCTGCGTGAGCATCTGCAGCATTAGGAGCTGCAGCAGCTACACCAGCAGCAGCAGCAGCAGGAGCAGCAGCAGCAGCAGCAGTGTGTGGTGCTTCACCTATTCCGGGAACAGCAGCAACCGCCCTGCACCGAAGAAAGCTGCGTCGATGCTCCCGCAGCAGCAGCGTCTGCTGGCTCGGCTTGTTCTCCCGCGCAGCCATCTTAGCCAGAGACTTGTTGCTGCTTATCCCTGACGTACATACACCCCAATACACACGCATGCATACACCCCAATACACATGCATGCATACACCCCAATACACATGCATGCATACACCCCAATACACACGCATGCATACACCCCAATACACACGCATGCATACACCTCAATGCCTGTGCATGCATACACCTCAATACACACGCATGCATACACACGCATGCATACACCCCAATACACATGCATGCATACACCCCAATACACACGCATGCATACACCTCAATGCCTGTGCATGCATACACCCCAATACACATGCATGCATACACACCGCATGCATACACCCCAATACACACGCATGCATACACACCGCATGCATACACCCCAATACACACGCATGCATACACCCCAATACACATGCATGCATACACCTCAATGCCTGTGCATGCATACACCTCAATACACTCGCATGCATACACACCGCATGCATACACCTCAATACCCATGTATGCATACACCTCAATGCCTGTGCATGCATACGCCTCAATGCCAGTGCATGCATACACAATGCCTGTGCATGCATACACCCCAACACCAACGCATGCATACACGCCAACACCGACGCATGCATACACCCCAGTATAGCTGAGGTGTCTGTACACCCGGAGCGAGGTGGAGCTACTGCCTGACCGCCAGTGGTGGTCAGTCCGCCGAAAGAAGAAAACAAAACGCCGCGCATTGCTGCCGTCAGGTTTGCTGCTACCACCAGCAGCAGACGCTGCACCCCACACGTACACTCGCCGCTGCATGCGCCGTATGCTGCTGCTGCTCCTGCTGCTCCTGCTGCTCCTGCTGCTGCTGCTGCTGCTGCTGCTGTTTTGGGGGCTGCTGCATGTGCTGCTGCTGCTGTTGCTGCAGCCAACTGCTGCTGCTCAGAGACAGCATCCTGCAGCCCCTGTCCCTGCTGGTTGTTTTGTGTCTCTCCTTTCATTGCCAGCTTCTCCTGCAGCAGACGTTGCTGCTGTTGCTGCTGCTCCTCTTGCTGCTGCTGCTGCTGCTGCTGCTGCTGCTGTGGGGCCCCGACGGAGACAGCTGCGGCGGCCTTGGGTAGCTCCTGCAGAAGGTTTCGCTCTCTAAGGGAGACGATCAGAGCCTCTATAGGGATCGGCTGCTGCAGCAACCTGTCGCGGCTGCTGCTGCTG
>NW_013575252.1:36205-36489 GCF_000499745.2 Eimeria mitis | reverse complement strand
CCTGACCGCCAGTGGTGGTCAGTCCGCCGAAAGAAGAAAACAAAACGCCGCGCATTGCTGCCGTCAGGTTCGCTGCTACCACCAGCAGCAGACGCTGCACCCCACAAGTACACTCGCCGCTGCATGCGCCGTATGCTGCTGCTGCTCCTCCTGCTGCTGCTGCTGCTGCTGTTTTGGGGGCTGCTGCATGTGCTGCTGCTGCAGTTGCTGCAGCCAACTGCTGCTGCTCAGAGACAGCATCCTGCTGCCCCTGTCCCTGCTGGTTGTTTTGTGTCTCTTCTTTG
>NW_013575252.1:34356-36105 GCF_000499745.2 Eimeria mitis | reverse complement strand
ACTACTGCTGCTGCTGCTGCTGCTACTGCTGCTGCTGCTGCTGCTGCTGCTGCTGCTGCTGCTGCTGCTGGGGGGCTTGTCCCTGTCTCTGCCGTCCGCGTCTCCTGCTGTCTCCTCTTCGCCGTCATAGACAAATGCGGGACAGAGAAGCTCCCAGCTGCAGCAGCAGTCTTGGCTGGCGGCTTCGGGGGCTGCAGCAGCTGGAGCAGCAGCAGGAGCAGCAGCAGGAGCAGCAGCAGGAGCAGCAGCAGGAGCAGCAGCAGGAGCAGCAGCAGGAGCAGCAGCAGGAGCAGGGGCCGTTGCTGCAGCAGGGGGTGTATGCTGCTGCTGCTCGCCGAGGTTATTTCTTTCTCTGTCGCCGTCTTTGAACGTGTAGCTGCTGCTGCTGCTGCTGCTGCTGCTGGAGTTGCTGCAGCAAGAGCAGCAGCAGCAGCGCAGAGCCGCAGGGGGCAGCAAGACTCCCGATGCGTTCGGCTGCTGCTGCGGCCGTGCAACAGCAACACGGATGCTGCAGCAGCAGCGCTGCCCCGAACGTGGGCCCCCTGGGGGGTGAGCAGCAAGC
Organism: Eimeria mitis; assembly: GCF_000499745.2. Classification (NCBI taxonomy): domain Eukaryota; phylum Apicomplexa; class Conoidasida; order Eucoccidiorida; family Eimeriidae; genus Eimeria; species Eimeria mitis. Next base: position 35,543 of record NW_013575252.1, on the reverse strand, counting down.
AGCAGCAGCTGCAGCACAGCGCCACAGACTGTACGTGCTGCTGCGGAGACGTCTATAAAGAAATCGTCCAGACCCAGCCGCTCTACAGGACGTTCTGCTGCTGCTGCTGCTGCTGCTGCTGGTGTTGTTGTTCTAGCTGCTGCTGTTGCTGCTGCTGCTGCTGCTGGTGTTGTTGTTCTAGCTGCTGCTGCTGCTGCTGCTGATGGGGATGGTGATGATGGTGCTGGTGTGTGTGTTGCTGAGGCCGCTGATGATGATGAAGCTGCTTGTGCTGCTGCTGCAGGTGGTTTGGGGTTTGCTGCTGCTGCTGCTGCTGCAACATCAGCAGAGACTGCAGCCCACGCATGGCGAGCTACAGCAGTCCTGCGGCAGCAGCAAGAGCAGCAGCAGCAGCAGGAGTAGGAGAGCGTCTTGGCCTGATCCCGTTGCTGCTGCTGCTGCTGCTGTTGCAGTTGCTGCTGCTGCTGCTGTTGCTGCTGCGTCGCTGAGCAGCAAGAGCGGGGAGTGTGTGTGTATGGTGTTGCTGCTGTCCAGGGTGTATGCTGCAGCAGCAGCAGCATCTGTCTCGATATATTTCTGTATTTATTGAGGTTTTCTCCCTCAACAACAAAAAGTGAAGGACATATGCGTGTTGCTGCTGCTACAGAGAGCCCCTTGAGCTCCCCATACACCGCCCGGGTGTACAGGCAGCTCGATACTATCAACTGCTTCTGCCGCACAGCCAACGGCCTCAGCCGCAGAGAAGGGTTTATAAGAGTTTCTGCTTGTGCATAGAAACAGTCAACGTCAATGTGAGATATGCAGCGACACCGAGACCAGCAGCAACAGGTATGGGGGGGGAGAGAAAGAACACACACACACATTCTTCTTGCTGTTGCTGCTGCAGCAACAACGAAGAAAACACACAGTACAAACAATACCAATATATCAATATATATACATGCATGCATGCATGCATGCATGCATGCATGCATGCATGCATGCATGCATGCATGCACTGGCGATGCTGGGTTTTCAGTTGCTTTTCTCTTTGTTTAATAAACTCTCCTTCTTTGTGTTTACGGGTTGGCCCCGCATATATATTTAATACACATGTAGAAGGAGACAGCAGAGAGGGGGGCCCCCAAAGATATCATGGGGGCCCCCCGCTAGCAACACGCGGGGGGGGGCCCCCTGTTGAGAGGCTG
>NW_013575252.1:33484-34246 GCF_000499745.2 Eimeria mitis | reverse complement strand
GAGAGTTGCGCTGGGTGCAGTAATATAATATAATATAATATTTTTGTTTTTATTTTAATATAAATAAATATAATAAAAAAATAAAACTAAACAAAAACTATAAACCATCGCTCTCACTGCATGCAGGAGACAGCTGCAGATGAGGAGACAGCTGGGGGCCCCAATAGAAACCACACAGCAGCAAGAAGGGACCCTCAGTGCATCCGCCTAAACCCTAAACCCTAAACCCTAAACCCTAAACCCTAAACCCTAAACCCTAAACCCTAGACTCATATTCCCTACGGGGAGGTCTACAAGAAGGGATAAAGGAATTAGCGGCATCAGAGTGAAGGAGATGCAGCTACTAGGGTTTAGGGTTTAGGGTTTAGGGTTTAGGGTTTAGTGTGTTTCTTTATTCTAGCGGCAAGGAGACAGAGGTAAAGACGATGAAACCTAAACCCTAAACAACCCTAAACCCTAAACCCTTGTATAGGGTTTAGGGTTTAGGGTTTAGAGGCTAGCAATCCACGTGTATCTCTGTCTCCTCTGTTGCGGAGACAGCACAGCACACAGAGACGCCGCTGCCTGTACTTTATCTCTCTACCCCCCAAGCAGAGGAGACAGCAGAAGTTTTTATATGTTTCTCTCAGCCCCCGCCCGCAGGAGACAGCTCGTGTGTCTCCGCCTGTCTCCTCCTCCACACACAGCAACGGGCCCATATATATATATATATATATATATATATATATATATATATATATATATATATATATATATATATAT
>NW_013575252.1:33289-33384 GCF_000499745.2 Eimeria mitis | reverse complement strand
GGCTAGCTGCTAGCCGTCGCGGTGGAGTTTCTTCTTAATTCCTTAGAAGCAAAAGCCATAGCTAGCAAGTTAGCGAGCTAGCTAGCTAGCTAGCT
>NW_013575252.1:32410-33189 GCF_000499745.2 Eimeria mitis | reverse complement strand
GCGGGCTCTCTGTATAAGTTACTTTGCTTTGTCTCCTTTCTGCTGTCTCCTCTCTACAGCGGCTTGAACAGCTCTGGGCCCCTAGCAGACCCCACGGGTCTCGCCAGCTAGCTAGCTAGCTAGCTAGCTAGCTAGCTATGGCTAGCTATGGCTAGAGTGCTAGCTATACATCACCTAATCCCTATCCCTATATGATCTCAGTGGGCTCCCGCTGCGCCCCGGCCTAGCTAGCTACCTAGGTAGCCACCTAGCTAGCTACCTAGCTAGCCACCTAGCTAGCTACCTAGCTAGCTACCTGGCTAGCTGCTAGCCGTCGCGGTGAAGTTTCTTCTTAATTCCTTAGAAGCAAAAGCCATAGCTAGCAAGTTAGCGAGCTAGCTAGCTAGCTAGCTAGTTAGCTAGCTAGCTAGCTAGCTAGTTAGCTAGTTAGCTAGCTAGCTAGCTAGCTAGCTAGCTAGCTGGGTGTTGTGGTGTCAAGAATACGAGAACATAACAAATAGCTGCCCCGGCTGCCTGCATATATGCAGGAGGTCCCCGGGTGTTGCATGCATGTATATATTCCCTCATCATGCGGCTGTGTTTGGGGCTTTGAGCCCAACAAAAGTTTTAGTTTTTTCTATAGAGTGAGAGCGACTCAGCAGCTGACCTGACAGTGCATGCAGCATGCAGTGCATGCATGCATGCATGCATGCATGCATGCATGCATGCATGCATGCATGCATGCACTGAGTTTGTGTGCATGCGCTTCAATCGAGGCCCCTATACTTCTCTCGTCTCTG
>NW_013575252.1:31936-32310 GCF_000499745.2 Eimeria mitis | reverse complement strand
TGCATGCACTGAGTTTGTGTGCATGCGCTTCAATCGAGGCCCCTATACTTCTCTCGTCTCTGTCTCCTCCTCTCTCTCTCTCTGTAGCCGCAGCAGCACGCAGCTGCACGGCTCTCCCTTGCTGCTGCATCTCCATCCGGTATTTCAGTCAACCACCCTAAACCCTAAACCCTAAACCCTAAACCCTAAACCCTCGATGCCCGCACCCCTCCCCCTCTGCTGCCAGTAGTTACAATCTGGTTTTGCATGCATATAATCTCATCCTCTTCTCTTTCCTTTCTCTTTCCGTTTCTTTTTTTTTTCTTTTTCTATATATACATATATATATATATATATATATATATATATATATATATATATATATATATATATAT
>NW_013575252.1:31683-31836 GCF_000499745.2 Eimeria mitis | reverse complement strand
CGATGCCCGCACCCCTCCCCCTCCCCCTCTGCTGCCAGTAGTTACTATCTGGTTTTGCATGCACATCATCTCTTCCTTTCTCTTTCCTTTCTCTTTCCGTTTCTTTTTTTTTTCTTTTTCCATATATACATATACATATATATATATATATAT
>NW_013575252.1:31116-31583 GCF_000499745.2 Eimeria mitis | reverse complement strand
ATCTCTCTACATGCGATATCTTAAGCGAGTGTTTCGCAGTGAGCTTAAACCCTTGCAGCCCATGCAGCGCTAGCTCAGCGAGAGGCCTAGAAACAAAGTCTATAAAGGCGACGCCGCGCCCCTCAACTAGCCGGGTGTCTGTGTGCCCTTTATACTGCCCAAATAAAATATCGAGAGAACCCTTCGTCACGTTCGCAGGCAAATCCTCCAAAAATAAAGAAAACTTTCCCTCCCCTTTTGACGCAGAGTCCCCCTGTATATATATATATATACACACATATACTAGGGTTTAGGGTTTAGGGTTTAGGGTTTAGGGGAGAGGGGAGAGGGGAGAGGGGGCAGCAGTATACAACACCCCCCACAGCTTGTATCACCATACAAAGGAGAGAAAAAAAAACGCAGGAGATGGCGTGTATATAAACATGTACAGTATGAAGGAGAAACATATAAAGACAGAGGCATAGAAG
>NW_013575252.1:30760-31016 GCF_000499745.2 Eimeria mitis | reverse complement strand
TTTAGGGTTTAGGGTTTAGGGGAAAGGGAACAAAGGGGCAGCAGTATGCAACACCCCCCACAGCTCGTATCACCATACAAAGGAGAGAAAAAACACCGCAGGAGATGGCGTGTATATAAACATGTACAGTATGAAGGAGAAACATATAAAGACAGAGGCATAGAAGAGTATAGATTGGTTTTGTTTAGTAGCTGTGTATAAAGAAAATGAGGGTTTGTAGTTTTCTTACCTTGGGTACAGTTGAGGCGACAGGGAG
>NW_013575252.1:30057-30660 GCF_000499745.2 Eimeria mitis | reverse complement strand
GAGGTTGTGTTGAGTAGCTGTGTATAAAGAAAATGAGGGTTTGTAGTTTTCTTACCTTGGGTACAGTTGAGGCGACAGGGAGTCTGGGTGTATTGGGCTTTCTTGGTTTATATTGATCTATAAACTTTAAATATGCATCGCTCTTTGTTTTAGCATATTGTATACGGAGAGGTTTCCCGAGAAACTCTTTGCTTTGTAGGCCCTTCAGTGCTGCTGTAGCTGAGCTCAGCTCACCGAATACAACAAAAGCCTGGCCCCGCGTCTTCCCCCCAGCATTCACATCTAATACTAAACCAAATGCTGAACATAATTCATATAAACATGAACGCAGCTCTCGCAGAGGTATACGGTCGTTCAGGTTACTCATATATAATGTTGTATTCGGCACAGCATCCAGTACAATAGGTGCTGGGGATACACCTGAGGCCCCTCCTGCTGCTGGTGCTGCTGCTGAGGCTGCAACAGGGGGAGCTGGGGGTACTGTAGGGGGGCCCCCACGGGGGGCCCCCGCAGTACTGCTACTCGCGCTGCTAGCAGCCATTGCGGCGCAGGGAGATATGGAGGGGGAGGATGTGTTGGAGGAGTTAAAAAGAAGTTTTTAAA
>NW_013575252.1:29246-29957 GCF_000499745.2 Eimeria mitis | reverse complement strand
TCCCCCAGCATTCACATCTAATACTAAACCAAATGCTGAACATAATTCATATAAACATGAACGCAGCTCACGTAGAGGTATACGGTCGTTCAGGTTACTCATATATAATGTTGTATTCGGTACAGCATCCAGTACAATAGGTGCTGGGGATACACCTGAGGCCCCTCCTGCTGCTGGTGCTGCTGCTGAGGCTGCAACAGGGGGAGCTGGGGGTACTGCAGGGGGGCCCCCACGGGGGGCCCCCGTAGCACTGCTACTCGCGCTGCTGGCAGCCATTGCGGCGCAGGGAGATATGGAGGGGGAGGATGTGTTGGAGGAGTTAAAAAGAAGTTTTTAAATAATATAAAAAGAAAAAAGAAAAAGAAATATCACAAAGGGAGAGGGAATAGGCCGAGAAAAACCCAGAAACACCTCTCATTCAACAACAGAGGTAACGAGCGAGCAGCGGGGGCCGCTGGCCGTTCCGTCTTCGTGGCTCTGCAGTTCAGTTGCAACAGAAATAAAGCAAAATACAAACAGAAAAAAAAATAAATTAATATCCACAAAACTTAACTTCAGCCCCCCCGTAAGCCTCAAGCCCAGTGCATGCATGCATGCATTCCTCAAGCAGCCCCGCCCCTCTCTCACACCCATCGAGCTTGTGAATACTACAAAAAACTTTTCACCAAAAAAATTAAAATATTTCAGTTTCTTTTCGTCGCAGTGTATGCC
>NW_013575252.1:28731-29146 GCF_000499745.2 Eimeria mitis | reverse complement strand
ATAAATTAATATCTACAAAACTTAACTTCAGCCCCCTCGTAAGCCTCACGCCCAGTGCATGCATGCATGCATGCAGCAGTCCTTCTCAAGAGCAGCCCCGCCCCTCTCTCACACCCATCGAGCTTATGAATACTACAAAAAACTTTTCACCAAAAAAATTAAAATATTTCAGTTTCTTTTCGTCGCAGTGTATGCCGAGCCAGCTCGGCTTCGTGTGATACCTGCAGCGTAACCCCAGCCATAGTTACTTATTATTATTATTATTTTTATTATTATTATTATTATTATTATTATTATTATTATTATTATTATTATTGTTTTATAGTTGGGTATATACAGGGAACCTCTTATGTTTTATTTGCCTCTTTTTGTTTGTACAGTGTATGATGAGTGTATTTCTGGTGTGAGGGTGCAT
>NW_013575252.1:28337-28631 GCF_000499745.2 Eimeria mitis | reverse complement strand
GTTGGGTATTTACAGGGAACCTCCGAGTTGTTCTTATGTTTTATTTGCCTCTTTTTGTTTGTACAGTGTATGATGAGTGTATTTCTGGTGTGAGGGTGCATACAGCATAGAGAGGTATTTGTGTTGACGTTTGTGTCTCAACGCTAGCTGCTTAAAACAATATTAATATGAATAAATATATAAATAGATAATGCAAGCATCAACGAAACCTTATTTTCTTTGTTTGTATGGGTTTCTTGCATCGTATGCAGCAACACCTCTCAGTCTGCTTCCTCTTTCTATGCTCTGAGCCGC
>NW_013575252.1:27100-28237 GCF_000499745.2 Eimeria mitis | reverse complement strand
ATGTGTCAACGTTAGCTGCTTAAAACAATATTAATATGAATAAATATATAAAGAGATAATGCATGCATCAACGAAAGCTTATTTTCTTTGTCTGTATGGGTTTCTTGCATCGTATGCAGCAACACCTCTCAGTCTGCTTCCTCTTTCTATGCTCTGAGCCGCTGCGCCCAGGACAGCTGCAGAGTAAGCAAGGGGGCCAGCTGCTGCTGCTTCTATAGAGCTTGTGTTTTAACTTATTAACTTTTTTATTTTTATTGAATAGCGCTAGGATAGTTGAATAAAGCCGAGAAATCTCGTTATTTATATATGGGGAGTTTGGTTTCGTTGCTTAGGGGAAGCTGAATCATGGGGCCTCTATGTTGATAGAGTATCATCGCGAGCTGAAATAGAGTTAAAATACTTATAAATATTATATTTCCTCAAAAAAAAAAAAAAAACAGCAGATCACCTCTCCAGCCCCCAAGCAACCAGGACCCAGCAACCCAAGCAACTGGGGCCGGGGAAGAGAGGCCTCGCTGCAGCCAGTGGTGCAGGGTATCCTCGCATGAATACACAACCAGGCCCCCTCTGCTGCATGCACTGACGCGAGAGAGAAGTATTAACTACTTCTTTCTTGGTTCTCCATAGTCAGCCTACACAAAGGTATAGATGCACGTACACAGCAAACGCTACAGCAACAGCTATCATGAATATGTTGCGTCAGCTGAAACTGAATACTCCAGCACAGTTTTCTTATCGAAGGATTTTTATTCTTTCCAATAAAGTAAACCTGCATTGATTAGATAGATACACAACAACACCCAGACTTCTCCTCAGTCTGCAGGCGTGCTGTATACACCAGAACGAGGGGCTGTGGCTGTATAGAGAGGATGGATGGGCCCCCTAATCAGCTGCAAGGGATAGCTCGCTGCAGCTTGTGCTGCAGGGCAACCGAATATGCGAACAAATAAAAAAATTATTTCTATGCAGGATTCATCACTGTGAAAAACTGTTAAATATTTGCTTTGCTTTTTCACCAGCTGGCATACCTGAACGTAGAAATACGTGCCGGTATATCTGCATATATATCGCAATATATATATATATATATATATATATATATATATATATATATATATATATATATATATATATATA
>NW_013575252.1:26002-27067 GCF_000499745.2 Eimeria mitis | reverse complement strand
CAAGAAGTCCTCTCAACAGGCCTTCTGTGTTACTGTTTGGTGTTTTCTGCATCTGCGGTGTCTCTGCAACTACTGCCGTCGCTGCTTTCGTCACAGCTGGTACTGGTGATGCCGCTATAGTTGTTGCTATTGCCCCAGCAGACGCTGAGGAAGCACTGCAACTTGTTGTGGCAGTGATCCAGGCGCAGATGGCCTGTGCAGCAGCGGCGTAAGCTGCCTCCACTGAGGTCCCCTATAGCGTTTCCAAGCACTTATTGTAAGGAACAAGAAAGCTAGATGTACAGAACCGTGAGACGCATACACGAGCCCCAAACAGAAAGAACTGAAGTCACAGACGTTGCGGGAAGTGCAACATCTGCAGAAGCAACAGTATCCGTATGTTTCAGTAACAGCAGCAGCAGCAGATAGGGACGGCAAGAAGCAGCCGACCGGTGGTGTTGGCTCCCCATGGTGTGTATTCCTTTCTGTGCACGATGATAGGGTCACATCTCTCTCTTGGGCGGTGCCCTCCTCTTGCACGGTTCGATTCCTGGGGTTTTGCGTCTATTGCTGTTCGTGAACAAGCTGCAAGCTGCAAGCTAGCAGCAGCTTTCTTCTCTCGGCGGTGTCTATGCACGTCGGTGGCTGGCTGTTGCTCTTGTCTGCTCTGCTCCGGCGATGAGTTTCTACATATCAGCATACATTCGCCAGTTTGCAGCCGATGAACACACCGCTTCAACTCTGTAGCTGAGACAGGGAGTTTCTTAGTGCTGCACCAATCAGACCTCAGCAGTCCTCCTCTCCTAGTTTTTATAGCGAGAAAGACTCCAAAGAAATTCAAAATATTTCATCACGCAGTATTGTGGGTTTCGCGTGAGCTGCAGCTGCTGCTGTTCAGATAGATGTCGGGGTATCTTTGTTTCACGCTAGCAGCAGCATGCAGAGAAACTTCACATGAATTAACCTCAATGTGGTTGTGCATGCACAAAGTCAAAGGAAACAAATATACAGCAGCCGAGAGTGTTTCCGCGCTACAATATATATCATGAAGCTACTGCGCTCATAAAACATCTGAAGTGTTTCGCC
>NW_013575252.1:25542-25902 GCF_000499745.2 Eimeria mitis | reverse complement strand
CAGTATGCACTGCCAGCATACAGAGAAACTTCGCATGAATTAACCTCAATGTGGTTGTGCATGCACACACTCAAAGGAAACAAACATACAGCAACTGAGAGTGTTTCCGCGCTACAATATATATCATGAAGCTACTGCGCTCATAAAACATCTGAAGTGTTTCGCCGTTTACTCTGTCACTCGAATACACAGCTTTACTATCATGTTACTGGCTTCGTACCTCTACATCGTCGTCAACCACAGCGTACTGTGGTATAGCATGCATGCAGAACACAGTTGAAACTATACATAGTTTCGGGCTGGCTGCAAGCCCGATACAGTACAGGGTGCACAGGCTAGGTAACCACCAGCAGCAGCACT
>NW_013575252.1:25172-25442 GCF_000499745.2 Eimeria mitis | reverse complement strand
TTTCGTACCTCTACATCATCGTCAACCACAGCATACTGTGGTATAGCTTGCATGAAGAAAACAGTTGAAACTATACAAAGTTTCGGGCTGGCTGCAAGCCCGATACAGTACAGGGTGCACAGGCTAGGTAACCACCAGCAGCAGCACTTGTACAGTAGAGAGCGGTGAATAACCAATACAAAGAGCAACAAAAACTCCCTTTGATGCAGCGAAATGTTGCCGCTTACTGGGCGCAGCTGTGCAGAGCAGAGAGAGAGAGAAAGCTGTTCT
>NW_013575252.1:24816-25072 GCF_000499745.2 Eimeria mitis | reverse complement strand
GGATAGCGGTGAATAACCAATACAAAGAGCAACAAAAACTCCTCTTGATGCAGCGAAATGTTGCCGCTTACTGGGCGCAGCTGTGCAGAGCAGAGAGAGAGAGAAAGCTGTTCTATTGGCGGGGTTTCAGTGGAATCTATCGGCTTCCAGTTGTTGACGCAAACTCTATTGAAAGCACACACGCTATGCTTTGGCCTCCACCTCGGGTGTATGCATCCACATATAAACAGAACATCTCTCTCGGTGAAGCAACAAG
>NW_013575252.1:24377-24716 GCF_000499745.2 Eimeria mitis | reverse complement strand
TAACGCAAACTCTATTGAAAGCACACACGCTGTGCTTTGGCCTCCACCTCGGGTGTATGCATCCACATATAAACAGAACATCTCTCTCGGTGAAGCAACAAGCGAAAAAAAAACAATTCACTAGTGCTACGATGCTGTCCTTTGCTTGTTCTCGATTGGCTTCGGCAGAACAGTGGTGGCTTTGCCGGCTCTGCTGCTGCAGCTGCATATATCATAGATATACAGTATGCGGATACCTAGGCTGTCTCACACGCATGTGTATGGTGTATGCTTCTTTATATATATATATATATATATATATATATATATATATATATATATATATATATATATATATAT
>NW_013575252.1:24070-24277 GCF_000499745.2 Eimeria mitis | reverse complement strand
AAAGCAAGGAAGAGAAGGCGTCCGGGGCAGTGTATGATAGCCAAGTATACAAACTGAAACAAAAGAGAAGCGAAGCAGCCGAGCGGCGAGAGAGACGAGGCAACCGAGAGAGATATGTGAAAGTTTAGCTTCAAATCCAGCGCAAACAAACTCCAATATACCCAAGAGAGAAAACAAGTGCGCTCAGCAACAGCTGTAACTGCAGAG
>NW_013575252.1:23454-23970 GCF_000499745.2 Eimeria mitis | reverse complement strand
GGAAAAGAAGGTGCCCGGGGCAGTGTATGATAGCCAAGTATACAAACTGAAACAAAAGAGAAGCGAAGCAGCCGAGCGGCGAGACAGCCGAGGCAACCGAGAGAGATATGTGAAAGTTTAGCTTCAAATTCAGCGCAAACAAACTCCAATATACCCAAGAGAGAAAACAAGTGCGCTCAGCAACAGCTGTAACTGCAGAGAAGAGTGTGCATGCATGCATGCAGGGGAAAGAAAGAGGAGCTGAGCTGACGAGTATAAACACCTCGAAGCTCCGCCGCAGTTCAGTTGTTGAAATCTTCCTCTTCACATCCCCCCGCCAGTCTGTTCTTTTTGATTGTTTTAATCACAGCCAGCAGCTTGGTCTGTGCCGCAAACAGCTTCCGCGTTATGGGCCCCAACTGCAGGTTGAAGTCGCCATATAACTCCTTCGCAAACCCTGGTCCCCCCTGCTGCTGCTGCTCTTCCTGCTGCTGCTGCTCTGGCTGCTGCTGCTGGCTCCTGGCTGCGTGGGCGTCT
>NW_013575252.1:23019-23354 GCF_000499745.2 Eimeria mitis | reverse complement strand
TCCATACAACTCCTTCGCAAACCCTGGTCCCCCCTGCTGCTGCTGCTGCTCTTCCTGCTGCTGCTGCTCTGGCTGCTGCTGCTGGCTCCTGGCTGCGTGGGCGTCTGCCTTGTCAGCTGTAACCAGGCACAGCGCTCGGCTGTCTGCGGACTGCTGGGTGATGTCGCTGCGAAGGGCACCGAGAACCTTTGCTGCCTCGGCCTTCACTTCTGCGGGGATGCAAGCATCTGCTGCTGCTGCTTCTGCTGCTGCTACTGCGGCAGCACCTATTGCTGCTGCTGCGTCATCCACGGAGCTCAACGCGCGCTGGAGCGCTGTCCGGTCAGGTGCATCTG
>NW_013575252.1:19665-22919 GCF_000499745.2 Eimeria mitis | reverse complement strand
GTCTGCTGCTGCTGCTTCTGCTGCTGCTACTGCGGCAGCGCCTATTGCTGCTGCTGCGTCATCCACGGAGCTCAACGCGCGCTGGAGCGCTGTCCGGTCAGGTGCATCTGGCACACCACCGCAGCAGCACAGTGCAATATATGAGAGTTAATGAAAGTTAGTGCAGACGAACAGCAAGAAACGGTCCTTTATATCTTGAAATGGAGCTGCAGGTAAACAGGGGAAAGGAAGGAAGGGGAAGGACTCCTGCTGCGGCTGCTGCTACCGCGCCTGCACACTAGGGATTACCTGTGCTATAGATGTAGGTCTTCATGGGGAGAGCGAGGTTCGAAAGTTGTTTTTTCATGGAGCCGATCTGCTCGCGCAAAGCAACGATCATATCACATGCTTTTCCATAGCCTTCGCTCGGCTGAGGCGGCTGCTCCGCCAGCTCTTGCCATGACTGGCAGCTGGGGCCACCCATAGACTCCGGCACTCGACTGCCGCCGAGCGGCACTGGCTGGCTATCGATAGAGTTCATGGTCACGAAGAATACACAGAAAGCAGTTGTAGCAGCTTCACGTTTGGTGCGCCGTACAGGCCTCAGCGTGCAGCAACGCCTACTGTCGGCAGCAGAAGAGAAGAAACCTCGTTTTCACCGCAGACAAAATAGTTCAAATACAAATAAGAATTTTTTATTTAACAAGAAATACACAAAATCTACTGCAAGCCAGTCGCGCCGTGGCCAAACCAGCTTTCGGCTGCCGTCGGCGGCTTCCATGGTTTCTTCAGTTGCTTGGGGGCTGTTCTGCATGTGCAGCTTTTCCTCTTTAAATTAGCATTATAATTTGCTTGGGGAACTTCAGAGTCATGTATACCATCAGAAACCCAAGGTTACTGCTGCTTCCGCCGCAACACACCGCGGTTCATATATTCTCCGTCTCGGGGGCTTCTTTGCTTCGTCGGCAGCCGAAAAACAATGTCTTTTTAAAAGCATCATAATTTAGATTGATTATATATCTGGAATTCCTCTATAAACGGCATTTTAATACGTTTGATCCCGCTCTTGGCGGGCTGTTCACGAGCCTGAACACTGACTGTAGAGAACTGACCAGTTCTACTCCTGCATGGCGATGAAGGAGGAAATTGCCCTTTCTGGGGCGGCTAATATGAATGCGGGAACAGTAGGGGCCCCCAACAAGGGCCAGCCACGCGCTTTCATTCTGCCTTCTTGGGGGCCCCCAGATACGTCTGCAACCGCCGCAGGCACAGCTGTGTCCGCCACTGCGGCAGCATCCGAACTTTCGCGCATAATAGAGAAGTCAGCAGCACTTGTAGTCCCGGAAACAATCTCGTTAGATCCTTCTTGGCCCTCGTTGCACGCGCGGTTGCATGCCCAGTACCTTTTGGGCTTGGGCGCCGATCCGTTCACTATCGAGGCTTTCTTCGGCGTTTCGCTCAAAATGGGCGCTGCATACTGGGCTTCCAATGCACTTTGGCTGCTCGGACTTCGCAGCGAAAAGACGAAACGGCTGCTGCAGCAGAATGCAGCCGCCTGCAGCCACGGCAGCCGTGCTGCCTCATCACAAGAAAAGACCCACGAACACAGCAACACCGAAACGAAAGACAGCCAGAATGGAAACCCAGGCGAGGGGAGATGCAGCGATGGCAACAGCAGCAACAGCAGCACAAAAGAGGGCGGCGACAGTTCAGAATGTGCTTCGGTTCCTTCTTTGGATTATCTATTGGAGTCTCGGGAGGACACCGTGTGCGAGTTTGTGTTGAATTGCTTATGTTCATGTGGCGGTTTCAGCTCGGATTTGCATCAGGAGGCGAATATTACGTCTACGCATTACGCACTGCTGCTCTTGTCGGGCTTAGGCCGACTCCACTTACTGCCTTCCCCTGCCAAGACTGCTGCCTGGGTGCGAAGTCTGCAGCTCCCGAGTGGCGGCTTCATGGCGGACGAGTGGGGGGAGGCAGATAGTCGTTTTGTGTACTGCGGCGTTGCGTGTTTGTGGCTGCTGGGGGAGCTGCGAGCAGCAGAGGCGGGCGCCGCCGTGCGGTTTGTGCAGCAGCTGATGAATGAAGATGGAGGTTTCGGCTGGGTACCAGGAGGGGAGTCGCATGCAGCATCCGCTTTCTGCTGCTTAGCGGCACTTGACCTGTGCGGAGGTTTGTGGGTAGTTGACAGACAGCGAACGGCGCAGTGGCTGCTGAACCGCCAAACCCGTGGCGGAGGATTCAACGGACGGCCGGAGAAGGCTCCCGATGTTTGTTATTCATTTTGGATATTTGCAGCTCTGCAGGTGCTGGGCTACGAGAACTGGGTTGACAGCCGTCGCCTCAGCGAATTCATCTTGCTCGCCCAAGACCTTACAACTGGGGGCTTCGCTGATCGCCCAGGAGATATCGCTGACGCTTTCCATACTTTCTTTGCCCTCGCAGCCTTGGGAATGATGCATNTGATCGCCCAGGAGATATCGCTGACGCTTTCCATACTTTCTTTGCCCTCGCAGCCTTGGGAATGATGCATACAGACAAACACCTCAAGCGACTACATCCGGTTGTGGCGCTGCCCGACGACGTTGCTACTCGGCTCATTGTTTCAAAATGCTCATACAGCCAGGCCAAGAAGCAGCAACAGCTTCATGTTGAGTCTTGATGACTCAACTCCTCAAGGCATAGGACTTTCTATGCGAAATGTTTGCTGTTTTGCTTCGTCAGATGTGAGAAAGCTTTCAGGCAGATCACGACAAGGCTGACGCGCAGAAGGAATTGAGCGCATATTTCCACTTATTATTTAAATGTTTCAATGATGTCAAGGCGTAGAAGATGCCTGGAAGCTATTCTTATATATGACAGACAGTGCAGATTTGCATCGTTTGGGAATTCGTGTATCTGCCAACGAAGCAAATCTGCGTTGTGGGCATTTTGCCGACAACCGACGATATATGTAGGCATATTTCGTTGGTTTCATCGTTTTTGAGGCCTGTAGCTACCTGCCTTGAACTCGAGAGCTCTTCTTTAGCTCGTGGCTCGGGCATGTAGGGCAAACGGTGACTATCAGACATTTGCTTGGCGACGCATTAAAAAAATTTCCCCTTTAAAGACCTCTCGGTCGTGTTAGTTGCGTCAGTCTAGGGGATAAGGACTGCAGCTGAACGGTTCCAGGCCCCCGGTCTAGGCAACCGGAGTACTTGGTAAAAAAAGCAAAATAAGACTTTCTGCAAGGCCTACGTCGCTCGGCTTTTGCTCGGTCGCTGCCTTCCGGC
>NW_013575252.1:6750-19565 GCF_000499745.2 Eimeria mitis | reverse complement strand
TGTTGACCGAGTGCAAAAGATTCTGTGCTGCTTTGGCTGCAACTGCTGTGCTCGCTGAGGCCAGTCAGTTCGGCCACGTCATTTGGATACCAGGGGAGGCGTTTCGCCAACCTGGACCTCCCGTAACAGGGGAGAAGGTCCGTCGTCTCGTGCTGCAAACACACAGAAAAATCACAGAACTCCTGCACTTATAATGACACAAAAGCATTGAATGAGGCTCTTCGTGAAGGGTACTGAAGGGCAAGCAAATGCAGAAGGGTACAGTCAACTACTGCATACCTGCAGATTCCGAACCGTGGCGACTGTCAATTTTGTAAGTCAGGTGGAGGAATCCGTAGGCCACCAGAGTGAGTAGCCAAGGCCCAACAGTCATGCAAAGCATAGATAAGGCTATGGCACGGGCGTTGCCGAGTCGCAGCGCCGCAGATGGTGTCTTGAGAGGCCCCGTCGACGTCATCTTGACATAGCCAAAGACGTTCTCGCACAAAAAGCCAACTATAGGAGCTCCCAGCGCAGCAGCTCCGACACCCTCAAGGCATGAAACCTGCAGGAATCATCCGTAAATCCACAAATTTTGATTAGATACTGCTCTGCAGTCGCGAACTTTGGGACGGGACCGACGGACATTCCGGTACAAAGGAGGATTCATCGGCAACGTACAACACGCGTTTCATGAATAATCTCATCAGCTATTCTGGTTGATTGAGGGCTCCACTCTTCGGTACAGTGTCAGTCCTATAGGGCACAGTTTCACTCCTCACCAGCGCAAATGTCGTGGCACGATGTTCTGGATTAACTATTTCCGTGAGGATTGGACGGTTGACGCCAACTCCAGGCCAGCCGGCCAAAAAGCCAATTAAGACGGCCAGCAAGACAAATATCCCAATAGAATGCGCTTCTCTCGGGACGCACGTCAGCATGACTGTCATGAGGATGCACCGCACGACTATGCACACCTGCGCCAAGCATTGCCGACCATGATTAGGGTATCGTGAATGTACAAGATCCCCTGTATACCCGATCAACGGCGCCACCAGCATTGCTGCAATCCAGCTGGACGATACGATAAAAGAAGCCCACCAATCTGGAATGCCACAGTACTGGAAGTACATCGTAGAAAAGTGAATTGCAGAGCGAGGCACTCCGTTAAGCACTCCCTGAGCGCACAAACAGCNAAGTACATCGTAGAAAAGTGAATTGCAGAGCGAGGCACTCCGTTAAGCACTCCCTGAGCGCACAAACAGCAGAATTTACGCAGGTGATTCAATTACTCGAAGAGCGGTGAGTCCTACCCCGCCGCCTTTCGTAGCAATGGAATCGGGGACGCAGCTAGTGTTCAACTTGCTTTCGGAGTTCCGTGCTCACCATGATAAGCATCACCCAGACACTTCCATTTGAGAAGACGTATGCAGTGTCACGGAGCGAGAACCAGCGACCCTGCTCTTTTTGCCTTTTGCGCTGGTGAGGGCAGTCTGTGACACGACATCCGAGTATGATTCCAAGAATTATCGATGCTAAGCCGAAACCGGCTAATGCATGCCTCCATCCTTTGATGCTCAAAATGCTTAGTCCGGATACGGACGTTGTAATGGTTAGAGAAACGACTCTGCCGAAGGATTGAAAAAAGTGCAAGATTCCAAAGCTGCGGCCGCGGTCGTTCTCGGGGACTTCCTGCGCTATCACCTTCTGCGAAAGAGGGCCCATAACAGCCATAAATACTCCTAGGATGCACATAAGAGGCAATGCCTGCCATTTTTGCGTTATATAGAATAGAGCGCTAGCACCGGCTCCCCAACCGAGGGCTGAAGACGAAAATATGCGTCGGCGTCCGCAGCAGTCTATGATGAAACCCCATATGGGACAAGTTAAAACGTGAGCAATACGCGTGGCGGAAGACAGAGCTCCAAGAGATTGGGGAGTNTAGAGATAAGTCAACCGAACAACTAGTTCCGAAGTTGGATTTAACTTTTGCCCGCAGATGTGGGAACTAAAATTGCGAGAACTAGTGATTTCGTCTTTCCCTGCGTTCTCCTGGGAAGTCTCATGATGGGCGACAGTCCGCAGCCGGCCAGGACCGCGAAGAGGCGCGTCGATGTCCTCCATGCCTTCATCAATGCTTGCATGGGATGTGACACAATTTTCACTTTCAGTTCAGATTTTGTCTTTAGGATGAGCCGTCCAACTGTGTGACGAGATTCACGGAGTCTCGGGCCAAGGAAGCTGCCTCACCATCCTCCACCGCAGATTTTTGACGTCGTGTTCACAGGACTGAAACTAGAGCCAAGAATGCCATAATTTCGCAGTACTTCCAAAAAAGTGAGTAATAAAAAAATGCGCGGGCCGAGTGACAGCCCGATGCAAACGACTGTCGTCGATTCGTGGTGTACGGACACATGGCACGGTCACGCGGTGGTCTCGCCAGTCGCATGCCAGCCAGAGTTGTTCCTGCGGACGGTTCACGAAGTGATCGTCAAACTATTACTCGAAAATGAAACGCTATACCTCGTGTCTCGTATTCGCCGCCTGGCTCTGCGTCAGTGCTAATGCGGAAGACGATGGCTATGTTCCACCCGTCCCTTTGCACGAAGCTGTGACCTCTAGAACTACTGCTACAGACATCAACGACGCCTCTCTTGCTGGAGAACAAGTAAGGGCTCATCATATGTAACAAAGGCGATGAACATTTATTAATATGGTCTTATTTTTAGGGAAAGCCCGCAGAGGAAGTTGGTACGAACCCAGTTGGAAACATTGTACAGCCTTCCAACTGCTAATATGACCCAATAGCTGACAGCCTGCGCCAAGGAGCATCAACACCCAAGGAAACTGGAGATGGAAGTACCTTAGCGAAATCAGAAGTAAGCCGTCCCACCAGAAACATGCAAGCCAATGGACAAGTGACGTACAATTCAGACTGAGGCCGCTCCACCCCAAAGTGACGCAGCCAAGATGAGCGAGATAACCGGAGCAACGGATGCCGTAGTAAGTAGCGGTGACATCGCCTGTAAAGTATTTTGCTGGCTTAATACAAAGTAATGCATTAGGCGGAAACTTCAAGCGAGGCAGCTTCCGTTCAGAGTGCTGACGCAGTCGCCACAGAAGTAGAAGAAACCGCTAAAGAACCAAAGGCAGCTGAAATGGTACAAGCCAAAAAATCCTTGGCGACGGACCCAATAGCTGAGATGATGGGAGGCGCATTCAATACCGAAGTACGCTAAATCAACGACCGAAAAAAACTTTGACACCATATCAAGTATACGAACCCTCAGGCAAACCAGAGAATGGCTGATAGCTTCCTTAGCGTTCGCTCTCGCGTTCTGCGCTTGAAGGCCAATCGTGACCTGTAAATGTTCCGCTGATTGAGCTTTCGAACCCTTCCTGTTTGGAAAGCGCCCGTGAATGATTTCTGTTTTCCGTTACCGTGGACACCTATCCATTAACAAGAAAACGTAGATCGCTGCCCCCCCAAAGTAGCAAATCAGGATTCGGCAGTTAGTTGGAGATCTCTTAGGAACGCGATACACAGTCAGCGTACGAAACTATTGTTGTTAGACAACCCCCTCCCTCCAGTTACTTGCTTAATACGACTTGGTGATAGCGTCCAAACATGAAGGCCTTGTTTAGGACCTGGTGATAGCACCCAAACGTGACAGTTTCGTCCCTACGTCAGAACGTAGTTGCGCATGTCAGTTTAATTGCATTCAGCAATGCGCAAAGCGCAGTGTCGTGCGGTGCTGCGATTCACGAGCGCCTGGCATCATGTTCCCCCACATCAATCTGAGCACATGAACTAGATTCAAGACAGTAGGAATGCAGGAACAAACAAGTACTCAGATGAGGCCGCCCCATGCATTGTCTGAAAACTGTGTAATGCGTCCATAAGTAAATCGCTTCAAGGTACGCAATGACGGGTCCTCGGTCCTACCGTAAGACGGTTGCACAGTCGAACCGGGTCAATACACTTGACAGTCGAAACACTTGAGCTAACCGTTTCCACAAAAAAGCTGGCCTCCTCTCGCGGTCACCAGGCAGCTTGGGACCCTTGGTCCAAGGGCCCGAGGCCCCGGGAGAGCGGGTAGCCTGGCACAAGTTGCAGCGCATCCTGCTGCAACTCGTGTCGCAACTCAACACCATACGGATGCTCGACCAAGTCCTACTGATGCGTGCACTTAACACTAAAGACGACTGCTGAGCACTTACATGGGACTCAGCGGCCAGCCTTCACTCAAGTAGAAACATATCATCTCCACACAAACGACGCTAGGCGAGCGGCCACAGAAGGCAAAAAGGGCACATTGCACTTGCTTTTCCGCATATTATTGGGATGTGTTTTCTAAAGTGCTTAAGTAAGGAAGCATTTCGATCACAAAGTGGAATCGGACGATCGTGGAGTGGACAGTCCGGAGCGGCGACGCAGATTGTTGCAGCTGCGAAGCACTGAGGCACTTACCTCCGCACACATTTCTTGCTACATAAAAAGTCAAATAATAAGAGGAAACTCTATCTTTTTTGCGTAAATCCGTTCATATTGCTGCTGCAACCTGTGGGAGAACTCGAGAGACAAAGCCATGCGGACATGCAGCCACAGTCCCAATGCTTTTTCTGAGCAATCACATAGATGGAAAGCGACAAAAAATATTGGGAGTTAGTTGAAAATGCATCATATATTCCAGTAAAACGCCAGTTAGATGGGTCCCGGAGCTGCGCCTTACGACGGGTACGCAACCCATGTGGGACATTGCAAGCCAGCGTGAGGGCACACGAACTCGATGAGCATTGATAATTTACTGGCAGGGAGCCAGGTGACTCTGCGTGATAAAGCACCTTACTTTCCTTAGCGGGCGCTGATTCTCACAGAAGGGGCTAAGTCCCTGGGAGTCACCAGTTCCGGAGCAGCCGGTCGTCCGATCCGTGCTGCTCAATAAAGGATGCCCAGGCAAAGAGTGACACCAGCTGCCAGCCTGGTACACCACGACTCTCTTACTCATGAAGAACAGGGTTACGATGAACAGGTTGACCAGGCAGAGTCGCCTGATGTATCAGCTCCCCCAGACCAGGAGTTCCCGCGCACGGTGAGCAATATCAAAGAGGTCTATTAGGAGGCCGCACAGCTGTATGTGGCCCCAAATATATAATTAGGAAATAGTGGCTGGCCGTTGGGGGTCAACATTCCAATTTTTTTGTGGATGTCGTGGAGGAGGCTGCCGGCGGTAGTGCGGCTCTCCTTTACGGGTGATGGTCCGGCATTCCATCTATGCCTGATGTGTCTACCCTTGCCTGCGTTCTCATCTGCACAGAGAGTTGCTCGAGAGTGCTCGGGATGCAGCGATGGGATGAAACGGAGTTGCGGCTGCGGCCGATGTTACTGCTGCTCCCGTGCCGCGCTTGACGACTTCATGCAGCAGAGGATGTCGGCTTGGGAGCCTTTACTTACTCCGAGGCGTATTTTATTTGTGCTCTTTGGAGTGGGTATGATTTTTGTGGTTTTGGGGTTCGTCATCCTATTCGTAAACAACGCTATTGTGGAGTGTAAAGTAAACTACACAGACATGGTTGGCGACCTGATCCTGAAGGTAATGCAGAACGAACATTCCTCCACCATGAGGCCAAAGGCATAAAGGACACCCCGCGAGTCTTCTAAGAAGTTAAATGGGAAACATTAATCAATGCGTGCGTCACACCGACGACCTGAACGAACGGCGCTGTGTTCTTCGTTGCAGATCGATGCGTCCACATGCACAGACACTTCTATTACAGAAATAACGGGAGACGTTTTGCTCTACTATGAATTGTCTAACTACTTCCAGAATCATCGGCACTTCATGAAGTCGCGATCGGATAGACAGCTGGAGGTGAGTTTGCTTTCCCTTGGGCATCGACCTGCTTGGTGCCTCATTCAAGCAGCAAGTGCTGCATTTGCTTTCCTGCACCTTCACCATGTGTGCACGTTGAGTGGTTGTGAAGGATTGTTGTTAGTGCCGTTTGAGTGCTCCGCGCCATCAAGCGTGCAAGTTTCTTCGTGTAAGTTCTCTGTGCAATTAGCGCTGGCTGGAGCAGCACAGTTTTGTTTCTGTCTTCTGTTTGGCGGGGAATTAGGGAAAGGTGTACACGGCAGCGTCAGACGTACGCACATCATGCGACCCGCGTGTGGAGTCCTCTGACGGGCGTGTGCTGCATCCGTGCGGCTTGAGTGCGGGTGCGGTATTTACGGACGTCTTTTCGGCTGTCGCCGAGGACCAGAAGACGGAGATTGAGCTCGACGAATCAAGAGAAGCGATCTGCTGGGAGTGGGATATTTCCACGTTCGAAAACCCCTCCCAAGAGGACATGGATGCAGCCGCTTCCCAGGTTGACTTTTGGCTTTTCAACCAAACATATGCCGCCGCCTTACACATGGATAAACCTGGTAATGCACGCTCAGCCGCTGCTTGCCTCCCAGCAGCTCGTGCCCTTCCCGCTCCACCCCAGCAGCCTTTTCTGCCTGTCGTATGCTCGCCGTATCCGCAGACGGAAAGAGGTAAAGAGAGTCACTTGTGCAGCTGGAGGAAGCGAGTGCTAGTGCATGTTCGGCGTTGCGAGCAGGTGTTGGGTGGGGAGTGGAGAATTCACATTTTATTGTCTGGATGAGAGAGGCCCCGTTGCCTGTATTCCGCAAGGTGTATGCGCGGTTCGTGGAGAGCCCGTTGAAGCTTCCTTTTTATATCAAAGTCACAAACAACACCTACGACGTCAAATCTTTCGGCGGTGAGGCTTATTCTCCTCCTCTACACCAAACCACCCACCGTTCCACTCACTCTGACGCCACTGTTAGTTGTTCCGTCCCCATGAGAATCCGGGCCAGCGCGTCTGGCTGCTCCTCTAGATTTTTGCGGGCGTCATTTGCCTTATTAGCGGCAACTTGACATGTAGAGGTAACGCCATGGGCGTGCAGTGCTGTAAATTCCTTCGGACAAATTCACGTATTGAAGGATTTGGGCCTCTCTCTGTCTGTCTACTGCCTGCTTTTCTTACACTGAGTTATTTTGTGTATCGGTGAAATGCTAGCTGTGGGGGTGGGGAGTGGGTGGAACTGGCTGGCAGGCGTGCTGTTGGAGTGTTGAGGGTGCGAGTCGCCAGCGTCTTGTGCTTGCGTTATCTATGTATGTTTTCGCCTCTGAAGTTTTGCCTTTACTGTTTCGTGCTCACCTTTGCTTGCGTCTGGCCGTTTTGCGTTTGTTGGCGTTGAGCCGTTTACGTCGAAATTGCACTTGTGCTATTTATCTGCGGGTTGCTTGCCTACTATGTGGGTTTGTCTGACGAAGTCTGTTCAGTTTCTTTGTTTCACTGCAGGCTCAAAGAGCGTAGTGGTGACGCAGGCGTCGTGGTTGGGCGGCCGTACCGCTTTCCTGGGCATAGCCTATCTGGTTGTCGGTAGCATTTGTCTGCTGTTCTTTGGCGTTCTCTTTTACTACCACAGGAGAAACCCGAGACACTTGGGAGACGTCTCCTGGCTGCGAAAAGCGCTCTATTCGTAGAGAAGAAGCGCCTGCATGCAAATTGCTCGACCTCCTGGTGCTGTCCAGGCCATGCACTGGCTATTAAGTGCAAGTGCACAGGGCGTCTGAACAGCCGACAGCAGCACCTTTTGAGAGACAGAGTTTGGCCTCTGTTCGTCTTTTGATTTGCTGTTTCGGAATGGCAGTGTTGGTGAAGAGCCCAGCAGAGCTCAACCGGCTACTTTGCCTCTGACGGCGGCCTCTCGCCTTCTTGCCGGCGGCTGAGGGCATGAAATATGTTTTGTGCTCCCGTCGCCAAAAAACTTGGGTTTCAAGCATTTGAATGGGGGTATCTCAACAGTTTCAGACTGGCGGCTGTCACTCGGTGACTTCCACCGCTTTGCAGTTAAGTAAATGTGCCCGTGTTTTTATATACTGAGGGGGGGAAATGCACGTTTCGTTGGTTATGGGGTTTGAGGGGAGACACACGTAAGGGAGAGACAGACAGCAGGACGTTAGGGCCATATCTGGCCGCATACAATACATATACAATACAATACAATACGTATATATATATAGTATGGGCTAGCGAGTGGGGGATCCCTTCGGGTGAAAGTTTCTGGCTCTGTCTTCGATTTCATCGATCCAGGAGGCCAGCTGGTAGAAGTTGACCAATTCCCCTCGGACACCGTGGGCGATGGCTGCTATGAGTTGTTTGACTTCCTCTTCGGAGGCAGCTGGCCTCAGTCCGCGGAGGTTATCCATGAAGTCGTCCTGAGGATTTCGTTCATAAAAATTATGTAGAGGTGCAGGTGTGTGTACTGCATAGTGCGCAAACAAAAAGTTCTCCCACGGGTATGCACGCAACCATATTCTGATGGCAGTCTTGGCGAGCCACTGCCTCACCACCGTCACATATCCGTCGGCGTCGTCGTCGAGGAAGTCAAAAAGATCCTGAAAACGAATAAATGCGAATGAACGAAAGAAATTTAGAGGAGAGAGAGCGCTGTACCCGTTTATATGCTTCTCTCAAATGTGGGGGTGCCAGAGCTCTTGTCTCGTCCTCGAGCAGATGCATGATCATCTGCAGGTGTCATTAAAACTTATTCAATGAAATATGCACACGAGGAAGTCGGGAAACGAAAAACATACGGCGGTGAAAGCGGGAAACGTGAGGCTCTCAGAGGTGTCAAGGGCAGCAACCCATCCGTCTGTGTTTGCGACATGAACCAGAATTGTGAAAAACAGAATTAAACGAGATAGCGGGTCTATGGAGCCAAAGTGATAACGAGTGGAGCACACGCAGCAGCTGACCAGCTTTCTCTTTGCAGTCGGGTATCCTTTCGCTGAGTGCGAATGCCTCAATCATCTTATGAATGTTCGTTAGGGGGATTCTTGGCTCTTCGGCGAGTTCAGCAAAAGCATGGAATATGTCTTGGTAGCCCTTTTGCGTCTCTGGCGACAGAGCTTCGTAGAGCTGCCTGGCTTCCTCTATCTCATCGCGTGCGCGGCCGGGGTGTGCGGCGAAGAAGGTGTCAGCCTTGTAACGCAGAAACTGAAGAATTTGGAAATGTCGCTCCAACTGCTGCAAGTGAAGGCGCTGGGCACTGGCGGCGATGGCCTGGCGGCTGGCGAGGCACCCGAGATTGCTGACGATGGTGAAGTGGGTTGCGATGGAAGGGAAAAGTCCCATGCTGAGGAGGAGGACCAAAAGAGGAGCGATGCCGCTCCAGTAGCCCAACACCCCGAACATGATATGCTGATAGTGCGGGGAGAGCAGCAGCTTCGCAGTGGCAGTGATGGCAACAACATGGAGGGACAGGGAAAGCTGAATTAACGTTCGCAGGGCAGGGATACCTCTGGGCCCCAGCACGAACAACGACTCCTGCGCATTCATTACCCTGGCGCCCCTGATCAGCGTGCATATTGGCCCGTTGCGCGTTACTGGAGGCAGCGACTCAATTGGCGCTGCAGGCACATCCGGCAAAGTCCGCGGCTGGGCCAGGCTGCGGAGGTACTCCTCGATCTCTTTGCTGCTGGGGGTTTGGTAGTTCAAGACAGTTTCGAGTCTCCAGAAGATGAAGAGGTTGAAAAACAAGAGGGCCCCTGCAGCGAAAACGAGGAATTCAACCAGCGGCTTCGGACTGAAGCCGAAGACTGGTCGCAAAGAAAGCAGAATGGGAATAAACAAAGCCCAAGTGGATATCGGTATTTCCACCATGTGCAGAAGCGTCTCAGAAAGGCGTTCCGACAGAAACTCTCCAAAGTTGAATTCACCTTCTTGGTGGGGCGCAAATGGCGTTAATGGATTCATAAAGCGGTAACGAATGTACCAGAAGCGAAGGGCAGAGTCCGACGCCTGTCTGCTCTTCACGAGCTGCTGAAACTCCGCGACGCCCATATCGTCGTACCTGTCAGGGGGAGGTGTTATTCCTTCGGTGCGCTGAAGCGGTGCTTTCTGTTGCTTACCGTCTCCATTCTGTCGTATTGGCGACGGACAGAGTCAGCAGCACGAGGATGCTGACTGTGAAGGTCACCAACAAAAGGAATACGATGATGTGCGCGCTTTCAAATAGCTCAAATATAACAGTGGGAGCCGCGTAGGGGTTTCCGCTTTCTTCCTTCAGCTCCGTTATGCCAATGCGCTCCAAAGAACTCTGGCCCAGCAATTTGTCATTGATGGCCATCGTCAGGCCGAAGCGCGTCGAGAAAAAAAGGAGAAGGGAAATAAACCCAAGCACTGTCACTTCCTTCGTAATGGCCGTCACTACCTTCAGCACATGGTGCAAGTGACGATGCTCCAGATATTCCACAAGTTCCTCATGAGCCACCTGCAAGGAATCTTTACTTTCAGCGTTCTTTTGACTTATTCGAGACACAAGCGTACTTCAAATATTAGTGTTAGGAACAGAATTACGGCCAGAATTGCTATTGTGATGTTGGCCTGAGCAAAGGCGTGGTCGTGAGCCCCGGCAGCGACGCTACACGCGCCAGAGGATGCAGTGCAAACCATTCTTGAGGAGAACGGCGGACGTTTGATGAATTGGACGAACGAAATCAGAAACACAGAAACGCAACAAAGGAACAAGAGTAACTCAGACGCACACCAGCAACCGCATGGCTTAAACCCAAGCCGAATAAACCGCAGAGCGCAAATGCCTCTCGGGTGTCTCGACTTCTAGTTTACAAAAATGTAAGTTTGTTCAGAAAACCATGCACCAGAACAGCTGATGCCATGGGAAAAAAAACCAAATGCAGCTGCACACTCAACTGGAGAGATCGTTCAGCTTTCCTACAGGGCACCGGTAGAAACCTATCTTCATGATGACTCAAGAGCAATCGGCAAGTGTAAGCGGGAGCGCAGCAGGAACTCCTCACTTGAGTTGTCTGGATACTGCTGAGGATATCCACAACATTTTCTTTTTGCTAAATACTGTCGCAAGTCCCCGTGTATTCGAGGCGTTTCGATTCACCCAGACCTGAAATACGCATCTGCAGCGGTGCGCTGTTACGTCAGCGAATGCGCTCGTTAGGGGTCAAACCCAGGGTTTCACACTACGGGGAACGCTGCAGCCTTAGTTCAACTATAGGGGCACTGCAGAAGCTGTTGTAGTGGGGTAGTCCCTTCGTGGCCACTGCCAGGGGGAGAGGCAGATAAGGGTGCGGGTTTATGCTCCGGCTAATGCGCGATTTCAAGTAGATTGCATCCCCATGTAGCTGACGGGGAACATTAGAGGAAACAAGTGGGTGTATTCCGTTCGTAATAAAGCAAACTCGAGCGGGGCACAGTGATCAGTAGCAGCCGACTGCTTGGAATGCTATGGGGAAAGTACACAAAGCCACCCTCCTGATGTTCCCAGTGTGTCAACGTAGACAACAATACAGAAAACAATCTGCCTGTAGGGGATAATAAGCGGACGTTCGTCTGTACAGTGCGACTCATGTGTCTTCATCGGTTACCGTTTCCCTAACAACGTGAAATATGCTACTTCTAGTGGAACGACTACCGAAGGGGAGCGGCGCTTTCTTATAGTGAAGGAATATGAAAACATCCCAAGGAGAACAAAGATGAAGATGTTCGCTTATGCAACTCGAGCAAGAACATGAAACGGCAGAATACCTACCAGAGTTCAGCTTCCCTAGCTACTTCCATAGTATACTCGAGGGGCTAGATGCTCTGCAAAATACCAAATGCATAAATAATTAATTAATATATGCTTTAAAAAAAGTTATGTGAAAATTCTTGGGAAAACACGAATTGGGGCTTCAGAACGCCCCGTGTGCAGCACCGCCTCGTGCAGCTTCCGCGAGCAGTCCGTCGATAATTGTTAGCTGCTTGCCTGAAAGTTGTTTATTGTTTTGGGTTGCAAAAGTATATAATTTCCTGTCTTTGAGGAAATTACAGTGTGCACACACTGTAGGATATCGGCTCTTGAACACTTCTGACGGCCGATGCAACTTCCCGAGTTTTTTTGCCTTTTGCGCCTCTCCGNATATCGGCTCTTGAACACTTCTGACGGCCGATGCAACTTCCCGAGTTTTTTTGCCTTTTGCGCCTCTCCGCAGCGCTTTCCCCGATTGTTCCCTGAGGCCTCCTCAGTAAGCACTCTCTTTGTATTGAGCGTTGTACAAAGGTGTTAGTTTAGGGTTTCTTCCGTCTAACGAGGGGCCAGTAGCAAGCCCCTCTGGTCTCGAGTGGAGTTCATAGCTCTGTATAGGAGGACACCCCCGCCACTCGAGGACACAATCCCCTTGCGGCCGCTCCTGCTACCGCGCAACAGACTAGCCGAGCAGCAACAGCAGAGACGACAGCAAAATGGCGGAAGGCAGCGCCGGGTCTCGGGGAGCTGCTCCCTCTCGTTCCTCGACGCGCGCCTCGGATGCATTTGCACACGGTGGCCGTCGCGGTTCCTTGGGCCGCATGGAATCCTCAACAGCTGACTCCTTCTTCGCCTCGGAGCCGCCGCCCCCCAACGTTGCCACTGCAGGACTTCGCGTGCGGCAGTTCGTGCGGCCGCTGCTAGAAAGGGAGGAACTGAAGGAAGCGAAGCTCGCTATCATCACTTCAGGGGGCACAGATGTCCCTTTAGAGGTACTCTTTTTAATGCTACTATCTTCTGCTGCTTCTCCGCCTTAACTACACACTTCGTGTATTGCGCGTTACAAGGGCTCGAAACTAGGACGCCGGAGGCCGTTGCTACTGCTTTTGCTGCTGCTCCGGTGTCTTTTGAGCATATATGTGGTTCTGAACGCTTCTCCTTTGGCGTATGAGGACGAGCCGATATGATGATGCCGTTGTGGATGACACCGCAGATGCCGCTGCGTGCTTCGGCTGCTGCT
>NW_013575252.1:5073-6650 GCF_000499745.2 Eimeria mitis | reverse complement strand
TATCATCACTTCAGGGGGCACAGATGTCCCTTTAGAGGTACTCTTTTTAATGCTACTATCTTCTGCTGCTCCTCCGCCATAACTACACATTTCGTGCGTTGCGCGTTACAAGGGCTCCAAACTAGGACGCCGGAGGCCGTTGCTACTGCTTTTGCTGCTGCTCCGGTGTCTTTTGGGCATATATGTAGTTCTGAGCACTTCTCCTTTGGCGTATGATGACGAGCCGAGATGATGGCGCCGTTGCGGATGGCACTGCAGATGCCGCTGCGTGCGTCGGCTGCTGCAGCTGCGTCGTGTGTTGCTGCTGCAGGGAGCCTCATTGTGTGTGGCATTTGTATATGTGTGTCTATGTGCGTTGCAGCGGGAGGCGGTTCGGTACATAACCAACACAAGTTCGGGGGCGCGAGGCGCTGCTTTGTGTGAGCAGTTGTTACGCCTGGGGTATTACGTGGTGTTCGTCACCTCTGTGCGAGCTTTGAAGCCCTTCGTCCGCCATCTGCTGCCTGCCCATCCAATGCCTCACATCCTCGACCGTATCTCCTTCAGCAGCCTGCAAAAGCAGGAGAAGGAAGAGGAGCAACAGGAGCAGCAGGAAGAGCAGGAGCGGCAGCTGCGGGAGCCCATCGTTGAGGAGCCTTCATCGGAGGTGGATGCGTCTGGGAGCGAGGAGAGCACCACGAGTGCGCCGCTACCCGTCACCTCTCGGCATCTGGCGTATGAGACGTTTACTGCGGTGTACGAGGAGCAGGTAGAGGGGGGTGCGCGAGTCATTACTTCTGTTGGTTCTGTCCGCAACAGCGACCCCACAGCAACGACCGATGAAAACGGAAGCACAGCGGTGGAGCCTGCGGGGGCCTCGCCGTCAACCGGCAGAGCAGCAGAAGCAGCAGCAGCAGAAGCAGCAGCAGAAGTGGCAGCAGAAGCAGAAGCAGCAGAAGACACTGAGGGTGAGGAGTTGCCCTGGCGAGTAGTTTTGAGGGGGCCGTTGGGGCCGGGTGGAGTCGACGAGGGAGTAGAAGATCAGGCGATGGACGCGTCGGGTTGGGAGTTCGACGGCCGCGAGGCGGCTGCAGCATATGAGCTGTACAGACACTGCAGAAACCGGTTGATCTGCATCACATACCGCACGCTGGTGGACTACGCCTTCATTGTGCGTGCAGTTGCAGCCGGGGCGGCGCCTCTCCGCGAGCGGCTGATGTTTTGTTCTGCTGCTGCTGTTGCAGACTTCTATCTGCCGCACTCTATCATGCCCACGCATAAGCTCAAGACCCCGCAGCAGCTGCAGCACCAGAAAGCCCACGCAGGCGCAGCAGCAGCAGAAGGCACAGACAAGGGGGCTCGCGATACGCACAAGTCGGCGTCACGCGTGGGGTCCTTTGCTGCCTCCATACAGCCGAAGCGCTGGTTCACTGGCGAGTCTGAGGCGGCAGACACCGCAGCAGCAGCAGCGCTAGAGGGAGCAGGGGAGCACCACCAGCATCAGCAGCATCAACAGCATCAGCAGCATCAGCAGCATCAGCAGCAGGCTAGCAGCCACCAGCACTTGACTTTGCGTTTGTGGGTGGCCCCGAAGATGC
>NW_013575252.1:4615-4973 GCF_000499745.2 Eimeria mitis | reverse complement strand
ACAAGGGGGCTCGCGATACGCACAAGTCGGCGTCACGCGTGGGGTCCTTTGCTGCCTCCATACAGCCGAAACGCTGGTTCACTGGCGAGTCTGAGGCGGCAGACACCGCAGCAGCAGCAGCACTAGAGGGAGCAGGGGAGCACCACCAGCATCAGCAGCATCAGCAGCATCAACAGCATCAGCAGCATCAGCAGCAGGCTAGCAGCCACCAGCACTTGACTTTGCGTCTGTGGGTGGCCCCGAAGATGTTGTCTGTGGTGCGTAGTGTTGCGCCCTTGTGTTTCGTGGTTGCGTTTAAGCTGGAGACAGAAGCAGACAAGCTGCACCAGAGCGCGAGACTTTACTTAGACGCGGGAGA
>NW_013575252.1:4418-4515 GCF_000499745.2 Eimeria mitis | reverse complement strand
TTCACCAAAGCCGGCCAAAAGCAAATTAAATTAAAAGACAAACGCTCCTACAAATACTTGGGGGTAACAACAACACACCATACAGACAGATACAGAC
>NW_013575252.1:3501-3745 GCF_000499745.2 Eimeria mitis | reverse complement strand
AGATAGATAGATAGATAGATAGATAGATAGATAGATAGATAGATAGATAGATAGATAGACAGACAGACAGGCATATACGGGGGCTCAGATGCTAGGCACTCGTCCCCCCCAAACGGTTGCTGCTGTACAGTGTGTTTGCTGTTGTGCTGTGTTTGTCGCAGCACGGGACGATTGAGGCGCGTCTGGCTAAACAGCTGGAGAAGCTGCAAACGATGAAGCTGAAGGAAGCTTTTCTATGAGCAGC
>NW_013575252.1:3035-3443 GCF_000499745.2 Eimeria mitis | reverse complement strand
TATATATATATATATATATATATGGGTTTTGTTTGTTTCTTCTTTGTTTGTTTTGTTTGGGTATTTTTCAGCTATGCAGTCCGTTCATTTGTTTGCTTTTCGTTTTATTTATTTATGCACATTTGAAATACACCACACACAGAAATAATGCCCGCTATATCTCCTAGCAGGCGCGGTGTATAGACAGCTGCCGCTGTAGCAGCAGCTGCTGCAGCAGCAGCTGCTGCAGTTCTTGCCGTTTTTTTTTCAAACGAAACGCTGCGGCCGCGACAACAGGCAGACGCAGAATTAGAAATAGCAGCCAGCGAGCTGCAGCGCCGGTAGACTGAGCAGGCTCACGTTCAGGTGTACACAACGCGGGCGCCTCCTCAATTATTTTTTTATTGGACGCAACTAACTAACTAAGTA
>NW_013575252.1:0-3001 GCF_000499745.2 Eimeria mitis | reverse complement strand
TATATATATATATATATATATATATATATATATATATATATATATATATATATATATACATATGTATATAGGCCTTTTCTTTGGTAGCGCACAGCCGGCTGTGCATTATATAGAGGCGTCAGTAACAGGAGGAGAAACGAGAAGAGCTGCTGTGTGAGCCGAGATAATACAGGCGCGAGAAGAGGGCCCTGCAGCTGGCACTGTAGCAATCATCAACGCTATATAACGAATACAAACAGCAAACTCGTCAGCAGCAGCAACAGTAGCAGCAGTAGCAGCAGCAGCAACAGCAGCAGTAGGGGATACAGCAAATCTCGCTGCTGCGGGGCTGCCCTGTTTAGCTGACTTCAACGAGTACACACACCGAAGGACAGGGGGCCAGATGGCCCCCCGATCACACACAGCTGTTGCTGTTGCTGCTGCTGGTGTTGCTGTTGCCGCTCCTGCTGCGTCTGCAGCTGCTGCAGTTGCTCCTGCTGCTGCTGCTGCTGCTGGAGACACTGCTGGTGCTGTGCCTGCTGATCAAAGAGCAGAGTTGCTGCAGCTGCTGCAGCTCGACTTTCTCCAGGGTGTGGAGGGTCTTCTGCACCTCTTCTGTCCGCTGCTGCTCTTGCTGCTGCTGCACTTGCTGCCGCTGCTCCTGCTGCTTCTACACTTGCTTCTCCTACAACGGTTTCGGTTGAACTTATCGCTGCTGCGGTTGATGCTGCTGCTTTTGCTGCTGGTGCAGCAGCAACAGCTGCTGCTACTGCCGCCACTACCTACCGCGGCTTCTGCTTTTTACGTATCTTCTCTGCTTGTATTGGCGTCTGCCAGTGTACGTGTATGAATGCGCATACTCTGTTTGTTGTGTTGGGTTTATATATTTCGTCTCTGCTTTCATCTTGTATTTGTTTTTAATTGCTTAGACTGCCGCTTGTCTCGCACGCGGCGCCGCAGCAGCAACGACGGTGAGTGGCCTGAGGTGCTCAGCAGGGAAGCGGCCGCAGTCTGTGGTCAGGGGCAGCAGCAGCATCGCCTTTCTCTTTTGCTGCTCCTCGCGTTTTTGTTCTGCTGCTTTCTCCTGCAGCCGCTGCATCTCCAACTCAATTCGCCGAATCAACGACAAACGAGAACCCGCAGGAGGCAAACTAGAACCGGAAACACCATCAGCTAACTCCTGCTGCTGCTGCTGCTGCTGCTGCTGCTGCTGCGCCAGTTCCTGCTGCTTTTGTTCATGATGGGGTTGTTCGCTGGTTTCTTCCCCTCGCTGCTGTTGCTGCTCGTGTTTCTGGTGCTCTTGTTGGTGTTGCTGCTGCTGTTCTTGCTGCTGTTGCTGTTTCAGGAGTTGCAATGCCTGACTGAGGTCACCGATTGCTGTTTCTGTTTCCTTGAGGGCAGCCCAAGCCAACCCCCTGCGGTGAAGCGTTTTGGGGTTGAGAGGAATTCGCTGGAGAGCAGCAGTGCAGTCGTCGACGCAGCTGCTGTACCTCTTCAGCTGAAACAAAGCAGCTGCGCGGTTCCCGTATAGCTGGCCAATCAACT
The DNA here is from genome assembly GCF_000499745.2 of Eimeria mitis. Classification (NCBI taxonomy): domain Eukaryota; phylum Apicomplexa; class Conoidasida; order Eucoccidiorida; family Eimeriidae; genus Eimeria; species Eimeria mitis. Next base: position 1,477 of record NW_013575252.1, on the reverse strand, counting down.
CTTCTCCCGCTGCTACTGTTGATGCTGTTGTTGCTGCTGCGGTTTCGCCTGCTGCTGATGCAGCAGCAGCAATGTTTGCCTGCATGACAACGCCGCAAGAGGTATCAACTGAGGGTTCTTACTTTTTTTTTTTTTTTTTTTCTGCATACAGAAAACTACACAGTCTACAGCAAACTGGCGTGTAGCTGGGGGGCGAAAGATGCTTGTTTCTCTTTCTTTGTTTCTTTTTGTGTGTTTTAGTTTGTTTATTTGTTTAACAAGTATTTAAGTGTATTATATTATTTAGAGAAACTACTGTTTCTGCCTCTCTGTCTGCGTCTGCCTCTAGGTCTCTATCCCTGCCACCATCTCAGATTCTGTTTCTTTTTGTCTCTATCTCTATTTCCGTTTCTATTTCTGTTTCTCTTTTGTTATTTCTGTCTTTGTTTGTTTCCAGGCTGCGTATTTGTAGTTTAGTGGCGGTGTCTAGACAGGTATTTTGTTTCTCCCCTCCACCGTTGCTTGATTCATCTTTTTTCCTGTTTCTGTATGCTTCTATCTGCTGCTGTTGCTCTTCTCTGCGTCGATCTTTGTCGGTTGGTTCGTTAGTCTTTAATTATTTTTGTTGTTTCTTTTTTCATATAGGTGATAGTGTATTGTTTACTGGTTTAAGGCGTATTTCTGCTTCCTTTATTGCCCGGGTGTATCCGCTGATTGCTGCTTCGAACTGCCCCTCTTTAAACGCTTCATTTGCTTCTTCCTTCATCAGCCTCAGCTCCTCCAGAGGCCCGAAGTTCCCCCCACCCCCGACTAGCGGCGAAACGCCCACAATAGATACTTTTGATGGCTTGCGGCTAGACGGACCCCCACGGGCTACTGCGTGCTGCAGTGCAGACAAACAAAAAATACAGAAAACAAACACAAAATATTCAATAATTTTATGTGGTGTAAAAGGAAAACAATCGTAGATTATAAAGCAGGAGACTGAACAAATAAAATAATGAAATAATAAACTTCCTCCACACAAATGATACAAAATAACCCCGCTGGCTTCAAACAAATACTGATACTTTTATTTTAAACAAATGACAGTGAAAATAGCACTAAAAACAATAATAATAACAATAATAATAACAATAATAATTCTTTTCTTCTCTTTCTTCCTTATACAGCCCCGACTTGGGGTGTATCTACAGCTTTAGCTGAAGCGATAAACTCTAGCTGCGTACAGGAGTTCTCTTTGGCTTCGTTGCTCTTGGTTTTTGCTTTCTCTGTTTCTCTCCTTCTTGATCTGTTTCTGCGTCGGGGTCAAAGGCGTCCCAGGCCTTGTAGTAGTCCGCAATCGAGTTCAAGTCGCGCGCAAACTTCCGTCTGCTTGTTGCTGCAGACGGTGCCGATACATCCGAAGATGCATGCCCCTCTTGCTGCTGCTGCTGCTGCTGCTGCTGCTGCTGTTGCTGCCCTTCGCGGTCTTGCTGCTGCAGAGGAGGCTGCTGGG
>NW_013575251.1:1067-2012 GCF_000499745.2 Eimeria mitis | reverse complement strand
TAATTTTTGTGTGCATGCAGCAACAAAAGAAGACCCCCAAAGCAGGCGGGGCTCCGTGGGGCTGTCTCCGTTTTCATCTTCGATTTGTTTTTCTCCTTAGTTTTTTTTTTTTTTTTTTTTTTTTTTTTTTTTTTTTTTTTTTTTTTTTTTTTTTTTTTTTTTTTTTNTTTTTTTTTTATCTTTTTTTTTTCTTTTTCTTTGTTTGTTTCTTTGTTCGTTTGTTTTATTTTTTATTTATTTGTTTAGTTATTTAGATTTGTTAAATTAAGGAAATTAATTTTATTCGTTTTGGGTGTATAGGCACCTCTGGGGTGTATAGGCACCTCTGGGGTGTATGTACACTGCAAGCCTAGGAACGTCAGCTGCTTAGCAACGGCCTCCATGCTATGCTAGCTAGCTAGCTAGCTAGCTAGCTAGCTAGCCAGCTGGCTTCGTAGCTTGTTAGCTAGCTAGCTAGCTAGCTAGCCAGCTGGCTTCGTAGCTTGTTAGCTAGCTAGCCAGCTAGCTAGCTAGCTAGCTAGATAACCAGCTAGCGAGCTATCTAGCTAACCAGCTAGCTATCTAGCTAACCAGCTAGCTAGCTAGCTAGCTAGCTAGCTAGACAGACGATGGGGGAACAATTTTTTGTTGAATGAAACCGCAAAATAAAAATTGCGTTTTTCTATCGATTTGTATTTTATTATAAAACCAAAGGCCCCTAAACCCTAAACCCTAAACCCTAAACCCTAAACCCTGATGGCCTCTCTGCAGCTAAAATAAACCCTAAACCCTAAACCCTAACCGCTACGCTTCTACGCTGGCTGCAGCCGCCTACACGATTTGTACCCAAACCCTAAACCCTAAACCCTAAACCCTAAACCCTAAACCCTTTTTTATTTTCTTTTTTTTATTGTTTTCTGCATGCATCTGTATTGTTACTGTCGGTTTATGTAATTTGTTTGTTTA
>NW_013575251.1:0-264 GCF_000499745.2 Eimeria mitis | reverse complement strand
AACAAAACATAAAAAGAACAAAGAAAGAAAACAAAAATAAAACAAAATAATAGATATCAAATAAAATAAATAAATAAAATAAATAAATAAAATAAATAAATAAACAATAAAAAGAAAAGGAAAAAAAACAAAGACAAACGGCACTAAATCAGCAGCAACAAATCCCCAACACCAGCACAACAAAAATAAAAATAAAAAAAAAATAAAAAAAGATTAAAAAAAAAAAAATACATATATATATGTATACATATAATATATATATAT
>NW_013575250.1:1264-1501 GCF_000499745.2 Eimeria mitis | reverse complement strand
ATGAAAACTATCATACAGCCAATCAGACATCTCTATAGAGGGTTCTGTTACTATAAATACAGGCAAACTGTATACACACATACACACACACAAACAAAATATATTTATTTATTTATATTTATATTTATTTATTTATATTTGTTTATATTTATTTATGTTTATTTATATTTATTTATGTTTGTTTATATTTATTTATATTTATTTATATTTATTTATATTTATTTATATTTGTTTATG
>NW_013575250.1:930-1164 GCF_000499745.2 Eimeria mitis | reverse complement strand
TTATATATATTAATATATATAAAGGTATTAAATGAAAACTATCATACAGCCAATCAGACATCTCTATAGATTGTTCTGTTACTATAAATACAGGCAAACTGTATACATACACACACACAAACAAAATATATTTATTTATTTATATTTACTTATATTTATTTATGTTTATTTATATTTATTTATGTTTATTTATATTTATTTATATTTATTTATATTTATTTATATTTAGTTATA
>NW_013575250.1:0-830 GCF_000499745.2 Eimeria mitis | reverse complement strand
AAAAAAAAAAAAAAAAAAAAAAAAATAAATAAAAATAAAAATAAAAATTAATTAAATTAAATAAATTAATTAAATATAATAAACTAAACAATCAGATATCTCTATAGAAGGCTCCGTTACTATAAACACAGGCAAACTACACAAAAAAACAAAAAAGTATTAAATATAAAAATAAATATAAATATATAAATATAAATATAAATATAAAAATATAAATATAAATATATAAATATATAAATATATAAATATATAAATATATAAATATAAATATAAAAATATAAATATAAATATAAATATATAAATATAAATATAAAAATGTAAATATAAATTCACAAGAATGCTCTGATTTTTTTGTGTATTTGGCCATGATATATAATATATAAATATATATAAAGTATAAGAAATAAATATAAATACATTTATATATAAATAAATAAATATATATAAATAAATATAATATATAAATATAAATATATATAAGGATAATACATCTACAAAGAGAGAATAAAATAAAAAAGTAAAGTAAACAAAATACACAAAATAAACAAAATAAACAGAATAAACAAAGTAAACAGAATAAACAGAATGAACAAAATAAATAAAGAAACAAAATAAACAAAATAAAATAAATAAACAAACAAACAAACAAAATAAGAAAGCTTTAATTTTTTTGTGTATTTTGGCCATGAGTTGTTGTTTTGTATAATACACATAAATATACATATAATACATCAATAAAAAGAGAAAAAAATAAATAAAAAAAATAAACAAACAAACAAACAAATAAATAAATAAATAAATAAATAAACTCACAAGAAAGCTTTAATTTT
>NW_013575249.1:1322-2540 GCF_000499745.2 Eimeria mitis | reverse complement strand
TACTGAATGAGGTTTTGTTTAGACAGGTGTGGGGCCTTGTTAGGGATTGGCTTAAACTAAAGAAAGTGAGGAGATAGGAGAAATATAAATATAAATAAATAAATAAATAAATAGAGATAAATGTAAATAAATATAAATAAATATAACTATAAACAAATATAAATAAATAAATATAAATATAAATAAATATAAATAAATATAAATATAAATAAATATAAATAAATAGATGGAAATAAATTAATGTATTGGGGGGGGATATGCACAAAATGTTTGCCCTGTATATACCATCAACTCTAAACCCTAAACCCTAATAAACCCTAAACCCTAATAAACCCTAAACCCTAAACCCTAATACTCTACAGTAGTATCGTTTTGGGGTTTAGGGTTTAGTCTGTTTCTGTTTTATAATAATTAGGGTTTAGGGTTTAGTTTGTTTCTATTTAGCGTCTACTTTGTCTCTGTTTTATAACTATTAGGGTTTAGGGTTTATTTTATTTTATTTATTTATTTATTTTATTTTATTTTATTTATTTATTTATTTTATTTTATTTATTTTGTTTTATTTATTTTATTTATTTTATTTTTTTTTTTTTTTATGCAGGTCAGCGAATTTCAGTTTCAAGCGGAACTAAAAAACTGCCAGGCATACGCCTTCGGTGTACGTACACCCCAAACCCTAAACCCTAAACCCTAAACCCTAATAAACCCTAATAAACCCTAATAAACCCTAATAAACCCTAATAAACCCTAATAAACCCTAAACCCTAATAGAACCTAGATCGCAGTAAACTGTAGAGCGTAATAAACCCTAAACCCTAAACCCTAATAAACGCGCAAACCCTACTAAACGCCAAACCCTAATAAACCGTAAACCCTAGTAAACCCTAAACCCTAGAACTGCAAACAAAACAAGGGTATAGGGTTTAGGGTTTTGCGTGCAGTTGATGGTTTCACTAGACCAGGCGATGATGGAGGGGGAGATATGCCCAGCGAGGATAAAGGAAGCTCTTTGGGGGTAAAGCTAGGGTTTAGGGTTTAGGGTTTAGGGTTTATAATAATTCTGAAGGTTGTGTATCTGTTGCGGGTTTAGTTTAGGGTTTAGAGGAAGTAGTGCAAGGGTTTAGGGTTTGTATACTTCATGTGTATGCCCTTTTATTAAACTAGGGTTTAGGGTTTAGGGTTTGGGGTTTAGGGTTTAGGGTTTAGGGTTTATATATA
>NW_013575249.1:930-1222 GCF_000499745.2 Eimeria mitis | reverse complement strand
ATGCCCAGCGAGGATAAAGGAAGCTCTTTGGGGGTAAAGCTAGGGTTTAGGGTTTAGGGTTTAGGGTTTAGGGTTTATAATATTTCTGAAGGTTGTGTATCTGTTGCGGGTTTAGTTTAGGGTTTAGAGGAAGTAGTGCAAGGGTTTAGGGTTTGTATTCTTCTTGTGTATGCCGTTTTATTAAACTAGGGTTTAGGGTTTAGGGTTTGGGGTTTAGGGTTTAGGGTTTATATATTTTTTTTGTTGCAGCAATGTATACGGGGGTTCAGTCCCCTACACAAACCCTCAACTC
>NW_013575249.1:0-780 GCF_000499745.2 Eimeria mitis | reverse complement strand
GCTGTGGTTGCTGCTGCTGCTGCTGCTGCTGTGTTTGCTGCTGCTGCTGTGGCAGTGCTTGCTACTGCTTCTATAATCTAAACAGCCTATACTGTCTCTCTATATATACGCATATATATTTATATATATATTTATATATATTTATAAATATATAAATATATATATATATATATATATATATATATATATATATATTTTTCTTATTTTTATTTTTTTTTCTATTCTTTGTCTCCTTTTGCTTTTCTTATGACGGCTGTAGAGACACCCTAACATTCTTTCTTTTGTCTCTTTTTATTTTTATTTTTTCTCTTTTTTTGTTTTATTTGTTTTTTTTTCTCTTTTTTGTTTTGTTTGTTTCTTTTTTTTGTTTCTTCTTTTTGTTTATTTATTTCTTTTTTTTGTCTCTTTCTCTCTGTCTCTGTTTTTTCTTTTTTTTTTGTTTTTGTGTGATTTATATATTTCCTCTTTTTGTATTTGTTTTCTGTCTCCTCTTTATCTATCTCTCTTTTTATTTGTTTTTTCTTTTGTCTCCGTTTCTGTTTATTTATTTCTCTTTATATGTCTCCTTTCTTTGTTTCTTATTTAGGGTTTAGGGTTTAGGGTTTAGGGTTTCTTCTATGTGTCTCTGTCTCTGTTATACTACATTATTTTATTTACTTTTTATTTATTTCTTCTTTTCTGTCTCTATTGTCTCTGTATATATATATATATATATATATATATATATATGTACATATATATATATATATATATATATGTACATATATATATATATATATA
>NW_013575248.1:1685-2452 GCF_000499745.2 Eimeria mitis | reverse complement strand
CGAGCGGTCTGCCAGATGTACATATGGATATTGACCGACTTTATTGTCTCAACGGCAACCCAAAACAGGTGAGGGAAAGCTTCCTTATGAATTGCTTTGTTATGCAGTTTGGTCTCTGTTCTGCTCGCCTGAACAATTTTGCCCCCGGCCACCAATGCTTTTAATCTCATTCTGTATGGAGAAATAACGGGGGTAAACAACCGACATCCAAACGATGTAGATTCGCAGTGTTTAAAGTGAAAACGGCTACGCATCATTCAGCAGAAGTAATTTGCACTAGCAATTTTAATGGCGCGCCAGAAGTAACCCAGCAAGGTGCTGGCATTTGGTAATCTAACAAAACCACGGCCGCACCTTCTAATGCAGTTGGCCCATGCGCTACTTTCACCGCGCTATTCAAGTAGTGGCACAGCTGTCGCGCCTGCTGCGCTGTGGTTTGACTGCAACAAGCATACTACCTACAACTGCTCCCTCCTACAGCTTCCAACTTCAAGTCAGCTAGGCCATAGATGATACAATGGCATGCTTCCAGGCGGCTGCCACGTTGATCCAGCATGCATGCGCGGATCCCATAACCATACACACATGCACGCCGAGAGTCTATTCACACCTGAACAAGCTACGCTCTCAACGATACACACAAACAGGAGGCGCGGGCAATCAACCGACAGTTGCAGCAAACCAGCTATTCCGTGCTTCATGGCGCGCAGAATCATGAATCATCTGCATGCAAACATGCGAGCAGAACGGAGTCACTCTGCTTAGAC
>NW_013575248.1:0-1395 GCF_000499745.2 Eimeria mitis | reverse complement strand
AACTAGCGCTGTGAAAAAACTCTAGCACCCCAATCGCATAACCTTTATTGGACATCACCTGGACAGTAACAAGTTCGTAAAAACGTTTGTTTCCCCGCGAGAGCAGACGCACTTCCTAGAAGCGGCCCGGAAAAAATGAAGCAGCTCACGTTCGGGGTCTCTGTACAGTATTGGCAGCAACCGCGGCTTGAATGGCTCGCACGTGCAGGGTTTTGAGCCAATTAAGTCTGCCTCACTAAACGACTCTCACGAAATGCGCGCCTCAAAAGACAGACTACAGGAAAGCCATTGCGTGCTCTCCACAACATGGCACTGTGCCACGATCCAGCGGCGGAATGGTAGAACCCTTGCAGGAACGTATGATATACATGATGTTATAATGAAAGCTCTAAGGCTGCTGAGGATTCGCACGGTAGCCTGGCGCCAGCAAAGGAGCAAGCTGGCCAGAGGCGTCAACGCATATCAGGACTATTGCGGAGTCTAAGCAATCAGACCAGCAGCTGATGTTTCATATGCCACTGCATCTACCTATCAAGTGCGCTAGGTCCTGTTAGAAGCTGTTAGTCTTCATTTTTATACCGTAGTTTTCCAGCTGCACATATACGTATTAATCAGCGTTACCCTGTCAACGGCGGAAAACGGCGGGTTAGCGCCAGCCTGCGTATGATTTGCTTTGCCATGCACTTTGGTCTCTGTTCCACTAGAACCAATATTTTCACCGCACACGAAGTGTCCAAATCCCATATTGCACTACACGGAAAAGTTTCGGAGCAGAACCAGAGAGAACAACCAACATCCAAAAGACGTAAACTCGCAGTGCTTCCATTGAAGCAATTCGTGCACCCCTGAAGAAGCTTAGTTTACACTGCCAGTGTTTGAGAGAGCGATAATTAGCGCTGGAAGGTGCTGACCTGCCCAGACCTAAGAAAGAGACTGAATGCCGCACTCTCTAGTGCAGAGTTGGGCCCAGGAACTATCTGCAACGCCCTATTCGAGTAGTGGCACAGCAATCGTGTCTGCTGCGCTGCGCCTTGTCTGCAACAATGTAGCGTACTACATACAACTGATGATCCCTACACCTTCCAACGTCGGTCCACCTAACGCCTAGATGGTTCAATCGCATGGACCCAGGCAGCTGCTGCTCTAATTCGCCATGCAGCTGCGAATCCCATACTTCCACACACAAGCATGCCTAGAGTGTTTTCACGCCTGAACGTCTTCAACCATACGCACAAACAGAAGGCACCGGCAAGCAAGCGCCAGTTGCAGCAAACCAGCTATTCCGTGCTTCATGGCGCGCAGGCGCACGAGAAACATGATTCGCTTGCATGCAAACATGCGAGCAGAACGGAGTCACTCTGCTTAGATGATATCCACTAGCCGCGCAAATATGCG
>NW_013575247.1:1086-2017 GCF_000499745.2 Eimeria mitis | reverse complement strand
CATGCATGTGTGTGTATGCATGCATGTGCATGCATGCATGCATGCGCATGCATGCGGGTTGTTGTTGTTGGTGGTGGTGGTGGTGGTGGTGCTGCTGCTGCTGCTGCTGCTGTTGCTGCTGCACTGAAGGATGCAGCTCGTGGAGCTGTTGCTGCTGCTGCTGTTGCTGCTACTTCTGCATTTGCTGTAACACATATAACTGCTGTTGCTGCTGCTTCTGCTGCTGCTGCATGCATGCATGCAGCAGCAGCAGCAGCATGCATGCATGCATGCATGCATGCATGCATGCATGCATGCATGCAGCCCCACCAGAATCCGTTGCTGCAGGATCCAAACGTCGCCAGGGACCCCCCGAGGTGGTGCTGCAGCAGCGGGCCCAGCCTGAGCAGCAGCAGCAGCAGCAGCAGCAGCAGGAGACAGAGAAAGGAGAGAATGTGTGGGGTTAAGCTAGAAAGAAAGGAGACAGTAAACTGAGGTGTACGTACACCTGAAGCAGCAGACGCTTCAACTCGTGCTGCTGCGCCCGCGGCTGCAGCGAGGCATCCAGAGCAGCAATAGCAGCAGCAAGCTGCTGCTTGTTCCTGCAGCAGCAGCAGCAGCAGCAGCAGCAACAACAGCAGCAACAATAGTAAAAGGATATGCATCGCACTGACGCATGCAGATGCAGCAACAGCAGCAGCAGCAGCAGCAGCAGCGAAGGAAACAAACACAACAGCAACAGAAGCAGCACCAGAAACAGCATCAGCAGCAGGAGCAACAGGAAAAACACACGCAGCAGCAGCAGCAGCAGCAGCAGCAGCAACATCAGCAGCAGCAACAGCAGCAGCAGCAGCAGCAGCACCAACAGCAGCAGCAGCAGCTTACGGCGCCATATTGTTTGTGTTATATTGTTGGCATTTGTATATACACAAATCAAACCCAATCCTAAACA
>NW_013575246.1:2503-2812 GCF_000499745.2 Eimeria mitis | reverse complement strand
GTATGAGGGTCAAATAGAGATTGTAGGGTAACATCTGGGGGTTGGGGGCCCCCAAATAGATGAGCTAGGGCCCCTGTTGCTGCTAGCTCAGCTATCCCTTGCTGCAGTGCTGAGGAGGAAGAAGTAAAGGATGAGGCCCATAATGCTTCTCTGAGTGTTACGGGGTATATACGAATATAGAAAACAGAAGAGCTTACTGTTGCATGCAAAGAACTAAATAACTGTGGTAAACCCACTCCATCATCAATAGAAGAAAAAGAAGAACCTGCTCCTGCTCCTGCTGTTCCTCCTGCTGCTGCTGCTGCTGCT
>NW_013575246.1:1093-1794 GCF_000499745.2 Eimeria mitis | reverse complement strand
TCATCAATACTAAAAATATTACTTTTATATGGGGGCCCCGGGGGGGGGCCCCCAAGGGGGCCCCCAATAGATACCCCCCATGTATAAACCAAACCATTATATTATTTCCTTTTTATACACCAACTGCTGCTACTGGAGCCGCAGATGATGCAGAATATAAACAGAAAAAAAACTATCGCAGCAACACGAACTCACAAAGAAAATTATGCATGCAGCAGCAACGGTAGGAGCTGCAGCAGCAGCAGCAGCAGCAGCAGCAGCTAGAGGGACGCTAAGCCGCTGCAGCAGCAGCAAAAGAGCAGCTGCTGCTGCAACTCCCACCAAGACCCTCCCCCACCCCCCGATACTAAAACCCTAAACCCTAAACCCTAAACCCTAAACCCTAGATCCTAAACCCTCTGCAGGGGGAAACCAGGGGGGGCTCCCTAGCCCGTTGGCTGCATGAGAGGTCAACTGAAGACAGAAAAATAAATTTAATTAAATTCATAAAAAGATGAATATAGTTTATAATATATAAACAAATAAATACAGAAAAGGGGGCCCTCGATAGGGGGCCCTGAAGGGGCTGCGGTGATGAGGATTAAGGATATAGTAAGACGGCAAGCACGCCGGTGCGCTTCTCTGCTGGGGTATCTTCTGCTGCTGTATAATATATTTATTTAATTTTATTTATATTTATAAAGCCCCAAAAGTAAACACAA
>NW_013575246.1:514-993 GCF_000499745.2 Eimeria mitis | reverse complement strand
GGGGCCCTGAAGGGGCTGCGGTGATGAGGATTAAGGATATAGTAAGACGGCAAGCACGCCGGTGCGCTTCGCTGCTGGGGTATCTTCTGCTGCTGTATAATATATTTATTTAATTTTATTTATATTTATAAAGCCCCGAAAGTAAACGCATATATTCATGTTGCATGCAGCAACTCATGCTGCTGCTGCTGCTGCTGCCGCCGCTGCTGCTGAGGGGTCATCACACACCGAGCGGCAGCCGTCGTTGCTGCTGCTGCTGCTGTTGCTGCTGTTGCTGCTGTTGCTGCTGCATTTGTGCTTGTTGCTTGAAGAAAAAAAAGAAATAAATTAATTTTTCTATATTAACAATATAAAAAAAAGGGTTTATAGAGAAATTTCGATACAAAAAAACTAAACGATACTTACAGTGAGGCAGAACAACCCTAAGCCCTAAACCCTAAACCCTAAACCCTAAACCCTAAACCCTAAACCCTACTGCC
>NW_013575246.1:0-414 GCF_000499745.2 Eimeria mitis | reverse complement strand
GTGATTGGTTTCTTTAATTACTAAACAATGAAATAACATTTAAAATAATTAAATAAAATAAACTTCTTCATTTCTGTTGTTCCTTTGTTTCTCTCTGGTGACCTAGGTACCGCCACTGACGAGCCGAGCTCGACGGCAACTCATATACACATGGCTATCGAGAAAGGAAAAAAATATAAATAAATTATGAATTATAATATTAAAAAACAAAACAAATATATTAAGATATTTTTTTTTATCATAAGAAGGTAGAGATGCAGTGATCCTATGCATTCATATACACTATGCTCGATATGTGCAAGTTACTATTCAATGTATTTCTGCGTTTATACACTCTTATAAATTATATATATTATTATATATATATATATATATATATATATAATATATATAGGGGTTTAGGGTTTAGGGTTT
>NW_013575245.1:1936-2453 GCF_000499745.2 Eimeria mitis | reverse complement strand
GCTAGCCTCTACTGCTGTAGAGCTGTCTGCGTGTGAAGCAGTGGACGTGAGCATGTGCCGACTAGGACGATGGAAGTTTTAGGAGAAGCCTAGCCCCCTCGACGGTATAGCTGCGTGGAGCTGGGGCAGGCACGCGCGGCATGGGTAGTGTTTTGGAGCGTGCGGTGCATACCTTGTTGGCAGTAGATGCTGCGCAAGTGCAAATCGGCCCGTTAGTACCTCTCCCACGGCTTGTGCGCCCTTTGTTTCTATCTGTCGTTACTTGCAGGAAGTAAGCAGACCCTGTGGTGAGAGGGGCGCAATGTTGCCCGTTGTTCAGAGAGGTTTGCAACGTTGCTCGTTAGGTTGCCTGGGGCCGCTGAGGCGATGACGCTGAGGGGGGCAGCAGTACGTCCGGTCTTCGACTTGCCTACTGCAGGGCATCCTGGCGAGCACAATATCGCCCCCACAGGTCCGTAGACGTAGGCACCTAAAGTCCTGCATCTTGCGGGTAGAGCGTTATAGTGTACAGGCGGCA
>NW_013575245.1:0-1833 GCF_000499745.2 Eimeria mitis | reverse complement strand
AGTGCATGGTGTTGCGCTCGCTCATGGGTTGGCTACCAGTGGTATCTCCGCCTTTGATATATATATGTCTGCGTGTGAACAGGTGGACCTCAGCATGTGGTGACGTTTACGACGGAACTTGTTGGAGATGTCAAGCCTTCGCTGCTGTAGGGCTGTCTGCGTGTGTAGCATTGGACGTGAGCATGGGCCGAGTTGGGCAACGAAAGTTTTAAGGGAGGCCTAGCCTACTCGGCTGTATAGCTGTGCCGAGCACCGGCAGGCGCATGCAGTATGGGTTCTATTTTGGATTCTGCAGTGCATGAGGTCTTGGCAGTAGATGCTGCACAAGTGCAATTCGGCCTACTGATACCTCTCCCACGGCATGTGCGCCCTTTGTGCCTATCCGTCGTTATTTCCAGCAAGTAAGCAGGCCATGTGGGCAGAGGCTTGCAACGTTGCTCATTAGGCTGCCTGGTGCCGCTCTGGTGGTGATGCTGAGGGGGGTAGTAGTGAGTCCAGTCTTCGACTCGGATACTGCAAGGCATCCTGGCGAGTACAATATCGCAACATCCCTATCCTATTGTACGGCTGCCTCCGTTCTGCTTTCTAGGAGGCCTCGTAAGGCTGAAGGGCTGTGCGGGAGTTCGCTAGCGCATGTGGTGACGTGCGCTTGGCCGAGGGNGCTTGCCTTTGCTGGTGCGCCGGAGACCCACCGTCGATGCCCTGACGACCTGGTAGTGAACGCTCCCGAGCCTTCTTGTTTTTTGTTTGGATAGTTTGGCCGTACGAACAGACGGGGAGGCGGCGGACAAGGCACAAGGTGCATTGGATGGCGTGACGGTTTAGTCACCGTACGGATCCGTGGACGTAGGCACCTAAGGTCCTGCATCTTGCGGGTAGAGGGTTGGTGTGTATTCGTGACGTTCCCTAAGGTGGTTGTGGCAACAGCGAACAGTTCTGCGTAGTGTGCCTTCGGATCAATGTTGGGTTGGCAAAATCGCAGCAGGCCCTCCTCCCGGGCTTTCGCACGTGGCGTCAAGCATACGGTCAGCTAAAGAAGCACCTTCGATATGTTTCCGAAGCCCGTGGGTTGACGCATTCCCGTGTGGCCCTGTTTTCTGGAAAAGCAACATTTGGAGTTTGGTTCCGAGGCAAGTGCATGCTGTTGCGCTGCCTCATGACTTGGCTAGCAGTGTTGTTCCAGCCTTCGACGTATATGTCTCCATGTGGACAGGTGGACGTGAGCATGTGCCGGTTTTCATGACGGAAGTTGTAGAAGAAGGCTATCCTCCACACCTGTAGAGCAGTCTGCGTGTGAAGTAGTGGACGTGAGCATGTGTCGGCTTGGACGACGGAAGTTTTAAGAGACGCCTAGCCTCCTCGGCTGTATAGCTGTGCGAAGGTGCGGCGGGCACACGCGGCACGAGTTGTGTTTTCGAGTGTGGGGTGCATGAGGTGTTGGCATTATATGCTGCACAAGTGCGAATCAGCCTATGAATACTTCTTTCCAGGGGTATGCATCCGTTGTGTCTATCCGTCGTTACGTGCAGGACGTAAGCAGACCCTGTGGCGAGAGGGTTGCAATGTTGCCAGTTGTTCAGTCTGGTGCCGCTCAGGAAGTGATGCTGAGGCGGGCAGTTGCACGGCTGGTCTTCGACGTGCCTACTGCAGGGCATACTGGTTTGTACAACATTGTAGCATCTCTATCCTATTATGGGGCGTTCTCCGTTCTGCTCTCTACGGGCACTCCTCGAGCTGATGGATTGTGCAAGAGGTTGCTAGCGCATGTGGTGACGTGCGCTTGGCCGAGGGAACTTGCCTCTGCTGGTAAGCCGGAGAATCATCGCCGATGCC
>NW_013575244.1:877-2544 GCF_000499745.2 Eimeria mitis | reverse complement strand
ATCCAGTCATCCAGTTGACTGCGGAAATCGGAAATCTTGGCATCTGTACAATGCCAGCCAGGCAATCGCCTTGTGGGAAAGGACTCCACTAACAAGGGTCCTCTTAGCAAAGGACCGTCGTGGGCTGCAGTACTGTCAGAAGACGTAGGATAAGATTTTTTCAAAAGCAGTTGGCCTCCACGTGGGGCTTCCTCGGGACAGCGGCGCACAGGCGTGTGGCTTGTAACGCGCCTAGCATGCCGTGTCCTGAGTCGGTACATGTACGCGTCGCCCTCAGGCTGCCTGCTAAGGGCGAAGAAGTACTCAATAATTGTGTACAGGTTGACTACATGCAGCACAGGGGGTTCGGTATTGCTTGCGTGTGTGGTTGCGCCGCAGCACTACATGCGGCAAGCTGCGTTGCACCTCACTTCAGGCCACCTCCTCTACTCACCGGTTCCAGGCACTTCGGCCGGTTTGCCCAGAATACTTGGGGATTGATGAACGTCTCAGATGCTGTCTAGCTCTTTGACTCTACTTGTAGCGAGAGGCCTTGACCTCCGAGGAACCTTGCTAGCTGTAGTTGGGTCAAATTGCGTAAGGCAACAGTCCGCAACACGCAGCTGATGTTCCCTCCAGTCGCCATGCAGACTGAGCCCGGCGGCCCAACCCCTTGGGCCAGGATAGAGGAGGCGGCCTGACATGAGCTGCGACTCGCCTTGCTGCAACTAATCCTGCAAGGCAACCCCGCATAGAGGCACGCCCAAGCTTTCTTTTTGCTGCATGCACTAACAATGCAGACTATATTTGAACGTTTACTTGTTACTTAGTAGGCAGACTGAACACAGGTACATATGCAAGCTTCGGATGGAACATTCTCTGCTCGAGACTGGTACAAGCATTTATTCTTATGCTTAAGATGGCTTCCTTTGGCCAAGAATGCGTTGAGTAATTTTCGATTTTGCACAGAAGAGGGTCTTGGATAGGGTGTTTTGGGGGCTACCTTACAGAATGAGTTGCAACAACCTGTTTCAGACAGGTCACACCCAAGAGGCACCGTTTGGCTGGAGCCGTCAAACTTGTTTTACTACACTGTGAAGCATCCGTCACTGGAGCGTGCATCACTCGCGTCGCGCAGATGATGCGATCTCGCGAAAGCTGCAGTGCCTGGGGACAAAAATGCGTGGAAATGCTGAGGGTTATGTGCAAAAGCCCTAACAGTGGCGCTGCGGCGCCTAGGTTAAAATCTATATGTAACTTCATTCCTCAGTCGCTTGCGTCGTTTTCGACTGTTTCACACTCGAGCCGAGGCACTCCAACTGCGAAAGGGGTTCTTTTGGAAACAAGTATTTATCGCATCAATTTTTGCCCGAAATTGTGAATAATTGTATCCGTCAACCCGATGGAAAGATCAGAAGTTGTTAATATAATATTAACCACAGCTGATGAAGACAAGCCGACACAGCACAAATGGTTTGTTTTCTAAAAATACAAATTTGTGTTTTCCCCGTAGCTTTCCTTCCCTTTCCATAAAATGCACGAGAAATCCGCATACTGAGTGAGAGCAGCTAAGGCCCTCCGTTACTGCAGTTGTCATCCTTCCTCCAGGGATCGAACTCTTCTCTTCGAAAGTACGTAGGAGACGATGTCCAGCAGAAAAGCATCCGCTTGATCTGCACGAGGTCCGC
>NW_013575244.1:0-777 GCF_000499745.2 Eimeria mitis | reverse complement strand
TCTTAAGTATTTGTATTGCCCTGCTGAGTTCCCTAGCCCGAATTACTGAGATATTCGGTCGCCCTCGCCTCATCCGCCCTGTAACCGTCAGTGGGCCTCCATGACCAATGGCATCTGTGAATATTTTCCAAGGTTCCGGATCTGGTTTCTGCCCGAGGACTGCGAGGGCGGAGACCACCACATCCAGCAAGAGGAAACGTGTCCCCAGGCGCTCAACTGCGCGGCTGGGCTGGTATCCCGACAGGCTGGAGTGCAGACGGGTCACCGCGTAGTCAATCAGCATTTCTGTTACCCTCGCTAAACTCTTCATTTGCGTAGGAGACAAACAACTTTGCGACAGAAGCTCACGGGCCTGCCGCAGCAGCGGCACAGTGCTCCCCACGCAGGACCGACCGTCCACGGCGCGTCTCATGTTAACCAAAAGCTCACCCGAAGGTTTCTCGATTGCTCGCCTGGGAAGACGCACGAACGGGTGGTCTCCTAGAGGGGCACTAGCGGACTCCTGCACCCCTGGCGGCTCCGAGGTTGTCGAAATCAATCCAGATGCGGGTATCTCGCTACCTGCTGCTGCTTCTGCAACTCCGATAGAAGAGAAACCAGTCAGTAAACTAGAAAGGGTTGGAGCCGACGAGCTGGCGCCTTTTCCGGTTGTTGCAAGTGCGGCAGTGGGAGGGCGAGCCCTCTCCCTCTCACGCGTGGCTGCTATTCTTGCTGCTGCAGCTCCAGCTGCATATGCTGCAGCCTCTTCACCCCTTGAAGTCCCTTCAGAAATAGAAG
>NW_013575243.1:2065-2454 GCF_000499745.2 Eimeria mitis | reverse complement strand
ATATACATACATACATATATATATATATATATATATATATATATAGAATATCTATATAAATATGAATATAAATAAAAATATGAATATAGATAAAAATATGAATATAAATAAAGATAAAAATACAAATATAGATAAAACAAAAATAAAAATAAAAATAAAAGCGTAAATATAAATATATATATGAATATAAACATAAACAAGAATCCAAGTAAAAACAAAAAAAAAGTATAAAAAAAACAAAAAAAAAAAAAATAAAAATAAAAAAAATAAAAACATTTGGGGTGTATGTACAGCTCACCAGTGCGTTTTATTTCTTTTTTATTTTCCGCAGAAAAAACAGATTGACCCCTCAAAATATTAAAAACATCAGCAGAACACAAATACACCTT
>NW_013575242.1:2298-2455 GCF_000499745.2 Eimeria mitis | reverse complement strand
TTGGTTCTTTTCCGTGCTAGTGTGCCTTTCTGTCAAACTGGTTGGGCGTCAGCACGTGCCGCGTTGGGCGACAGATGTCGTAGGCTCGGCTATGATTGCGTAGCTTTCGTGCTGCGTGGAGTTGCAGAACGGGCATGCTGCGCGTGTCGTGGAGTCC
>NW_013575242.1:1906-2020 GCF_000499745.2 Eimeria mitis | reverse complement strand
GTTGCTGTAGCTTCGCTAGAGGCTGTCCACCGGTTGTCAGACACACACGGATGGCAGCAAAGCAGGCGCCGTGCATGTGTTGTCATAGGATGTGCGTCAGACCGGTATTGGTGC
>NW_013575242.1:567-1721 GCF_000499745.2 Eimeria mitis | reverse complement strand
CTCGGCTGTGATTGCGTAGTTTTCGTGCTGCGTGGAGTTGCAGGACGGCCATGCTGCGCGTGTCGTGGAGTCGTGTGCAGGGCATGAGGTGTTGGAGCGAGGCGTTGCAGTAGCTGAGGGCAGCTTTTCGCTATGCCGGTAGGGGTAGACTGCCACTGTTGCTGCTGTGCGTTGTTGGTTGCATCCAGTAAGGAGCGGTGTAGGCAGGTGGTTGGGTGGGTGTTCGTAGGCAGCTTGGATAGAGCGGGCAAGTCCTGGTGTATCGGTGCTGTTTGCTATGAATGCCTTACCGTAGCACGCCGGACTGCTGGAGGTGGGTTTGCATGCATGCTGGGTATGCAGCGTTGCTGCCGCTTCGCTAGAGGGTGTCCAGCGGTTGTCAGACACACAAGGATGCCAGCAAAGCAGGCGCCTTGCATGCGTTGTCATAGCTTGTGCGTTGCAACGGTACTGGTGCTGCCGCGGCTTCTCCGGCAGCACGATTGCGCTCGCGGTTCCGGAGCGACGTCGCGGGTCCAGGGCTGCGTTTTGTGTTGCAACGCCTACTTGTGTTGGTTCTATTCCGTGCTAGTGTGCCTTTCTGTCAAACTGGTTGGGCGTCAGCACGTGCCGCGTTGGGCGACAGAGGTCGTAGGCTCGGCTATGATTGCGTAGTTTTCGTGCTGCGTGGAGTTGCAGAACGGGCATGCTGCGCGTGTCGTGGAGTCGTGTGCAGGGCACGAGGTGTTGGAGCGAGGCGTTGCAGTAGCGGAGCGCAGCTTTTCGCTATGCCGGTAGGGGTAGACTGCCACTGGTGCTTCTGCGGTGCGTTGTTGGTTGCATCCAGTAGGGAGGCGGTGTAGGCAGGTGGTTGGGTGAGTATTCGTAGGCAGCTTGGATAGAGCGGGCAAGTCCTGGCGCATCGGTGCTGTTTGCTATGAATGCCTTGCCGTAGCACGCCGGACTGCTGAAGGTGGGCTTGCATGCATGCTGGTTATGCAGCGTTGCTGTAGCTTCGCTAGAGGCTGTCCACCGGTTGTCAGACACACAAAGATGGCAGCAAAGCAGGCGCCTTGCATGTGGTGTCATAGGAAGTGCGTTGCAACGGTACTGGTGCTGCAGCGGCTTCTCCGGCAGCACGCTTGCGCTCGCGGTTCCGGAGCGATGTCGCCGGC
>NW_013575242.1:0-426 GCF_000499745.2 Eimeria mitis | reverse complement strand
TTTTCATGCTGGGTGGAGTTGCAGGACGGTCATGCTGCGCGTGTCGTGGAGGGATGTGCAGGGCATGAGGGGTTAGAGCGAGGCGTTGCGGCAGCGGAGCGCAGCCTTTCGCTATGCCGGTAGGGGTAGACTGACATAGGCTAACGCGGTGCGTTGTTGGTTGCATCCAGTAATTGGCCGGTGTAGGCAGGTGGTTGGGTGGGTATTCGTAAGCAGCTCGGGTGGAGCGGGCAAGTCCTGGCGTATCGGTGCTGTTTGCTATGAATGCGTTACCGTAGCACGCCGGACTGCTGAAGGTGGGTTTGCATGCATGCTGGTTATGCAGCGTTGCTGTAGCTTCGCTAGAGGCTGTCCAGCGGTTGTCAGACACACACGGATGGCAGCAAAGCAGGCGCCTTGCATGTGTTGTCATAGGATGTGCGTCAG
>NW_013575241.1:819-2545 GCF_000499745.2 Eimeria mitis | reverse complement strand
AGCTTCTGCAGCCGACTGTGCGGATGCGCCAGCAATATTCGCGTGCCCTGCACCGTAAAACATGCAACGCCTCCTTGCTTACGTAGGTAACATCTCGACTTGTCGGAATGGCGCTGGACGCCTTCCTGGAAATCAGAGGTTTCTTCGACCGTCATGGCAACCGCAAACTCTTCATCTATAGGTGACAGGTTGTATACAAACCACAAAGCCTGCGGTGTACCCAGCAACGGGGCTACCAGCTCGTCAGCCTGCAAGTGGTAGATCCCTCTGCGCAACCACCCCTGCTCTTTCCAACGTTCAGTGCAGAACAGCGTACGTTATGTAACTGTGTTCAGCAGCGGACGTTCTAAGCAAAGCAAGTGAGCCACCAAGAAAACCTTATATCCCCTATACAGAATTAACGCCGCACGGTGGTGGGCCGCCCCGAGCAAAGACAAAAGGTGGCGCACTCTCTAATGCATATTTGGGCCCGGTCGCCATAGCGACGCCATCGCGATGCGCTATTCACCTAGTGGCACAACCGGCGCGTCTGCTGCGCCTCAGTTTTGACTGCAACCTCGCAGCATACTACCTACAACTGTTCCTTTCCAGAGCTTCCAATAAACCATCCCTGTAGACCAAAGTAAAGGAGTGCATTAACGCCCTCCGAAGTCTAGACACAACCCTCAAATACCGGCAGGAGAGACATCTAGTAACCATTCCGTGGTCTGGGGACTTCTATCTGGGGGCGCTGGGGTTCCCAACTGTCGTTTTTGCAGGTGTACGCTGATGAGCATACACCTGAAAGAACGACACTTGGCAACCACCTGGCATCGCAACCGTGGGTGCCGTCAAAATCCGCCTTCCAGTATCCCCTTATGTTCACAGTGTAATGCGTTCTAATGCTGCAGGCTTTAATGGCGCCCTTCTATAAACGGTGTGCTGCTTGTCGCATGCTTTATGCTAGCCTCGCAATGTGTCAATGACGATGACATACAGAATCCATTTCTTAGCGTCATGACTGCAGCTTGCAACGTACTGCGGGCTGCAGGCTTGGCGGAAATGCTGCGTGGAACGATGGAAATGCTTAAAACAGGCACCTATCGCATCGATGCCAGGACAAATTTAAACTGCACGGTCCCGCTTTCCACATGCCTTATATGGTTGGCCATTGATGACGCTTTTGGGTGACGATTTACAGATCTCTGTTTGACATGCTTTCTCCCATGAAGCCAAAAAACTTCCCACTGCTTTGGGATGCGCAGTATCATTTCAACGGCGCTTTTCATGCCGCGAAGCCGAAAGGCAAACTATCCTACCCAGGAATACTTCAACAGAAGATATATTATTTAAACTAACCGAAACGGGGAGAGCAGAAATTCAAAGAACTGCCACAACATATTGTCCTCGACTTTCGCGCAAGAGCGGCAGCGGAAACCCGGCATTCCAGGAGAAGCACTGCTTCCGCAAAGCACCAGGTGCGAACTACTTCTGGGATTTACGCGCAGTGTGCGCTGAGATGCTACTTCAAAAACGCCGCATCCCTGCACCGCCGTTTGCTCCAGAGATCCGTCAACGCATTACCTGCGCTCCCAGTGACATGTATACACACATGCAAAGCAACGGAGCCTCAACCCCGCACCCATCGCAACGATGCAGGTGCAGTTTTAGGAAGAAACGAGAGGACCAGTATTTCGAGATATATATCTAGTGCACACAGTATAAAGGCTTCTCATCAGTATTCTGA
>NW_013575241.1:525-719 GCF_000499745.2 Eimeria mitis | reverse complement strand
ACAGGCTTAGGCATCTGGTGCATCGGAATGTTGGACGCCAACGCCGCTGCTGCAGTAAATTTAGGCGGCGTCAGCGCAGGCAAACCCTTGGAAAAGCATGTGGGCACACATATAGGGACGGCCGGACGGCTAAAATCCAAGTTATTGCCGTCTAAATCCCTACTGCATCTGACCGCTCCTTGCCCGCTGCAGCA
>NW_013575241.1:0-508 GCF_000499745.2 Eimeria mitis | reverse complement strand
ACCGTCGCACCGTTTCCGATGCCATATCAGCGGTCAGTATGCTCATCTTTAGCGAACTCACCTAACGTTCCCAACAGTAAACGTATTCTCTGTACGCATTCTCTCCGGCATATCCAGCGTTGCAGATACGTTTTTCTATCCCCAGACTCAGATAAAGCGCAACGCTTCGCTCCCTGCCAAGCCCAACCGCATCGCGCGGACGCACCTCCTAGTATTTTAACCCTTTTGCAGACTCAAAATGCTCATTGACTACTCATGCGCTACTCCGCGCCACCGCCCCAAATGCGCGTGCGCTTCTGTATAACGTGTAACCCCTGTGTCAAAGCAGCAACTGCAGTTTAGTCCTAGCTTCTTGTTTTCTCCATTCTTCCCTAAGCCACCGTCTCAAGGCGCACCGCCCTGCATGAAGGCTAGGGAGTTAAGACTGATTTTGCCTGGGTCATTGCAGCCGTTCGCCCGAACACATGCCACACGTGCGAGCACAACACACGGTCCATTGCCTAAACAT
>NW_013575240.1:1018-1566 GCF_000499745.2 Eimeria mitis | reverse complement strand
TGCTGCTGCTGCTGCTGCTGCTGCTGCTGCTGCTGCTGCTGCTGCTGCTGCTGCTGCTGCTTTTGCTGCTTAGAATCCGTCAGGTCTCCCCCCCGAAGCAACAGCATCAACGAACCCTGCTGCTCTTGTTGCAGCAGCTCAGGCGCGGCAGCAGCAGCAGCAGCAGCAGCAGCAGCAAGGTGCTGCTGATGGATCTGCTGCAGCACAAGGACCCGTAGGCACACCAACTGTCTCCTCTTCTGCTTCTCAACTTCACTGTCTCCTTTTGTCTCCTTTTGTCTCCTTTTTTGTCTCCTTTTGTCTCCCTTTGTCTCCTTTTCTCGTCTCCTTTTGTCTCTCCTTTTGCCCCCTTTTTTGTCTCCTTTTGTCTCTTCTCTCTTTTTTGTCTCCTTTTCTCTCTTTTTTTTTTTCTCTTTTTGTCTCCTTTTCTCTCTTTTTTTGTCTCGTTTTGTCTCTCTTTTGTCTCCTTTTTTCTCTCCTTTTGTCTCCTTTTTTGTCTCTTCTTTTGTCTCTTCTTTTCTCTCTGCTTCTGTTTTATTTTGTGTCTT
>NW_013575240.1:478-887 GCF_000499745.2 Eimeria mitis | reverse complement strand
ATATATATATATATATATATATATATATATATATATATACATATATATATATATATATATGTATATATATTTATGGTGCTGGTTGTCTGTCTCTCTGTTGCTGCTATTGCTGCTACTACTGCCCCCATTCCTGCTGCTGCAACTCTAGCTACTGCTGCTGCAACTGTTGCTGCTGCTGCTGCTGCTGCAGCAAATGCTGCAGCAAATGCTGCAGCAAATGTTGCAGCAGCAGCAGCAGCTACTGCTGCTGCTGCTGTTGCTGCTGCTGCTGCATCAACTCCCCCTTCTCCCGCATTCCCTGCTCCATCAATCATTTCTCTTTTTCCTGTGCTTCTGCTGCTGCTGCTGCTGCTGCTGCTGCTTCTTCTGCTGCTGCTTCTCCCCCTCCTCCTCCTCCTCCTCCTCCTCC
>NW_013575240.1:0-378 GCF_000499745.2 Eimeria mitis | reverse complement strand
CTGCTGCTGCTGCTGCTGCTGCTGCTGCTGCTGCTGCTGCTGCTGCTGCTGCAGGGTAGCTCGAACAAAGTTTTATTTGTGGAGAACCTGCCTGACTGGTGTACAAACTTTGCTTTACAAGAATTATTTTCTCAAGCGGAGGGACTCGTAGATATTCGCGCTATTTTATTTAAAAAAGTTGCGTTCGTTGAGTATGCTACGGAGACACTTGCTGCTAAAGCTCTCAGCAGTAAGGGGTTTATTTGTTTTATTTTTTTTATTATTTCTTTTCTCTTTTTTGTTTTTATTTATTCTTTTTCCTCTGGTTTTGGTGGTTATGCTGGTGTTTTTAGTTTTTTTTTTTTTTATTTTTTTGTTTTTTTGTTTTTTTATTCTACT
>NW_013575239.1:2231-2456 GCF_000499745.2 Eimeria mitis | reverse complement strand
CCTTGGAACGCATGGCAAGCAGGTTCGTAGACGCCCCAGCCCCAGGCCTTTGTGTAGCTGTGGCCTGGATACCTGGCGGACGTTGGGAGGCTCGCATTTTGGGGGAAATTCCTCTCCTCAGTGTTTCGATTACGTTGCATTTCCACCACTGTGCTGGGCTGAAAGCGCGGATTGCCACTGCAGAGAGGGACTGTTTTGCGTTGCAGCACTTCTTGCTGCATCTAC
>NW_013575239.1:0-1950 GCF_000499745.2 Eimeria mitis | reverse complement strand
GTCCGCACTCAGCGTTTGAGCAAGCAGAGCCACACTTACCAAAGTCAGGCAGACCTTGCTGCGCTACAACTGCTGCAAAGGAACCGCACAAACCAGCACACCCAAGCTCCTTTTTGATGCAGGCATCGAAGCTGTAGTCAATCTGAAGCACTTCTCTCGCCCTCAGTAGGCGACGTGCGCTCCAGGTAATATGCGTATACGAACCTCTCACGGGGCGTAACGCATCCAAGGCTGCAACGAGTATCCTGTGTATTGCATCGTAGATTGTCAGGCTCTCGCCAGTTTGCGTTTGTGAGAATCTGGCGGTGCAGCTCCCCATACACTTCAAACCAGTAAGTATGTAACATGTTTAGAACGCCACAGAATTTCATAGTCTGTGGAACCCAGTGAACGTCGCGCCACCAGCGTAGAAAAGGGCAGCACAGGAAGCGCTGCAGCAGCACTCTTCGACTGGAGGAATCGCAGACAATTAAGGGATTATTGGGGCGACTTCGTCTGTGCTTAGCCTCGCAATGCGGGATGAAAAACACAAGTATTTTTGCCTTTACATGACGTCGCTCTAGCTGGAAATTTCATACTGAAATGAATATGACAGCAAATAAAAGGCTGATAATACTAACTAATAAGCGACGTCGCTTATCCAACTAAGCTACAATAACTAATACATTGTAGTGCTCCAGCACTACACGATCAGACAGAGCAATTCACATTAAACACAAATTGCCCCTGAAGTAATGGCGAAACGAAGTCGTAGCTTGGTGGATTCTGCCCCCAACTTGCCGTCGGCACATAGCCTTACCGGGTCAGTCACCCATCTCCGGGTTCTCAGCGAAGTTGTATACTCCCCGTAGTCCCGTGGGCATTCCGCTGAGCTGCTGTGCTCGGATGTTTGCTCTAACGGGCTGTCCACGGACCACTCCTTAATGAAACGCAATATCTCTCGTCTCATTGTTGCTAGCTATTACCAACTCTTTCCCGTAGGAAAATTCTTACGGCAGCAGCACTACTCTGGGTGCAGTGCCACGCTCACTACAATGCCAGTAGCCGTAGTTCTCACATTGAGTGGAGTGCTAAACCCTGTAAAACGTACTAATTCAAAAGTCGATATTTCTTGTATAGGAAACACGTAGTTCTAGGCATATGTAAGAACTTATACGTGCAGTCATAATTGGAACGGTGAGAGGTGAGCCGACGAAAAAGCAGCTAACTGTGCCAGCGCCCGCGGGACGCGGGATCGTTTCGTATCTAGCGGCCGTCCTGTTCAGAGCAACCGCAAACCAACTTCAGTTCTGAAAAAGTACAGCTTTGGCCTTTGGTTGGAGCTTAAGGAAAAATTTAGTTCTGTTTCGGGAAGCCCACATTTTTCCTTACCCTCCGACATAACCAGATAAGTGTTCGTTTCTTTGAGGCGTCGTCGGCGACTCGACTGGGTGTCTGGCGCTAGCGCCAGCTTGGTAGCCTCGGGAAATCCCCTCAGCCTTCGTCATTCATTAAAGTGTTTTGAGAAAATAAATTCTATATTTTGACTGATCCGCCAGCTCTTGTCAATCTCGGAACTTGTTCGGAACGTAGGCACGTCGCTGTGCCCTGGGCACTGCAAGGCGTTAGGCCTGATCCATACGCCTGCGCCGTGATAAATCAAGCTGTCGCATTGCTTGATTAATCTGTCACTGGGACACAATTGTACTGATTCCGCAGCATGTAGCCTGTAAATGCTATTTCTGCGCAACATTGCGTTGCGTGCTACGGGGCCCCAGCAAGGCAACCACGTAGCTACGATTCCAGCCGTACCTCAGGCATGCGCGGAACGGCCGGATATGCCTTGAGGGTTAAAGCTTCACTTTAATAGGAGTCCATTTGAATTCTATTTATTTTCCACATTATTTATTAGTTTTGCCAATGTTGTAGCATCGTCCGACCCTTTTTGGTGCCTGTGGACACTTCGATTGA
>NW_013575238.1:1976-2547 GCF_000499745.2 Eimeria mitis | reverse complement strand
AGCGGTGCCCGTTACCGTGCATCAAACTTCAGTGGAGATTGCTACTGTCATGAATTTTTCCAAGTCCAGAAACTTGTGTGTTGAGCCCGCAACAGCCGTGGAACGTGCGTAGAGTGTAAACGCACATACTGAGTTGCGTATATCCACTGGCTATCAGCTCCATCTGGAGTCTAGGCACATCGACAAAGTAGTGGCAACAGTCCATCTGAAGAACGCCTGCTTGAGTCATTCATCTTCCCCTTTTGCTCTAAACGGACTGTCTGCACGGTATCCATGCGCTCCATACCACAAGGGAAGGGCATCAAAAGAAAGGAACTGGCTCTTCGCACCGGTTAGTGGTGACTAATGAGCAGAGGAACTGTCATTTATCCAACCGACAGGCGTACATCCTGCGTCAGAAAGAGTGCACAGTATAAATGCATTTCCAAGCCGCAGCGGCGACGCTAGTGCCATGGCTGCACTGGACACCAATGCGATCAAGCTTCACTTTAGCATGTTGCACGCCAGCAAGTGCATCTCCAACAACAAGTGCCCCGAATCCGTAAGGTACTGCAATGCATACTTTGTTCCA
>NW_013575238.1:0-1876 GCF_000499745.2 Eimeria mitis | reverse complement strand
CCGACAGGCGTACATCCTGCGTCAGAAAGAGTGCGCAGTATAAATGCATTTCCACGCCGCAGCGGCGACGTTAGTGCCATGGCTGCACTGGACACCAATGCGATCAAGCTTCACTTTAGCATGTTGCGCGCCAGCAAGTGCATCTCCAACAACAAGTGCCCCGAATCCGTAAGGCACTGCAATGAATACTTTGTTCCGTTTTCGACAGGTGGGACTGCTGTATTGGTCGTCCCTAAGAACCTGCGCTCGTTGGCAGAGAAGAGGTGACACTCCAGTGCGGCATCCTGTAAAATGACCTGTTCCTACGAGGCAATTCCCTCAGACGCACTGCCTGCGTTACGTTTATCCTAAACGCAACGCGCTGCAATATTAACCATAGGTACGTTATTTCTCCCAGCTGCGCAATAAAGCCTCTAGAGGTCAAGCCAGCAACATTGAATGAGTGTCACCTTGTTCTTCCCAGGCCATACAACACGAGCTTCAAGGGCCACCCCCGAAACTTAATGCCATGCAAAAGTTCATGCTTGTTAAACCACATATGCTGGCTGGACTTCGAAATCCAAGATTACTGACGGAAGTGCTCATATGCGCATTTTCCAGAGTCAAGACAAGTTGGTGCTTTCGTCTACTCAAGTGCTTCTGTGTGGCTCTTGCATGCAATGTCCGCCAGACTTTGTGTTGCTAAAGCCGAACCTACGTGCCTTTTCTAGCTAAGTTAATTAAGCGGGTGCTTTTTTACGGCGCACGTACCATCTGTATCATTCGTAGTTCCCCCGGGAGTACATCTCCGCATCCATGGCCCTTCCAAGTCGGTTTACAATTACCTTCAGTGAAGCCGTTCGCAGACCATTGTGCAGGTTAAAAACTCTCCTTAAACCCTTTGACATACAGCCTGCTCAGTCGAAACCAATAAGCATAGGCGTGGTGATCCGGGATCAACATTCGACCCAGCACGTGTCCTGCGAAAAATGATTGCTGACATATACGGACCTGCAGTGCATGCTACTATCCAGCATCCAAGCGTACTTTCTGTATGTTTGTCGCGCAGTGCAATAAACATGAGACATTTCACCATCTCTGTGAGGTTCCAATTGCTAGAAAACCGTCTGCAGCTCATCCTGAGCCACTGCTGGTAATAGCCCTGCAGGACAGTTGCATCTATACTTCAAAGGGAAAACCTTGTTCATCAGCAGTTTGAGCGCACTAGCTATTTTGTTCCGATGCGTAACGTTGCAGAGCTCACCGTTTGGCGAGTGTCTTCCTAAACTGTCACAGGTACGCAGGCTCTCGCTCACGTTTGGAAATGCAGAAACAGTTACAGCCATGAACTTTAACGTGGTGCTCAGAAAGCACTACTCGACGTCGCCAGGTCATAACGAAGGGTTCAGGGGGAACCGTATGGCCTAAACGCAAAGAGCTATTCCGGTGTAACCCATTTTGAACGGCCTTAATGTGCTGGTTTGCCTTCAGTGTGGAAGGCTTGACTTCAGGGGCGATCAAACTGGCCGTCTAAATTGCTTCTTGAAGACTCGCGAAGTGCCTGCATCGTTTACCAGGACCAGGTAAGTTGCCGTGTGCACCATGCAGAGGCGGTTGCAATTGGATGAGGCAACCTTACTGCCTGTGTCAATTTTATTCACCGGCCATCAAACTGAAGTTTGGAGACACTGTTCGAAGACAGAGGCAATATGCTCCTCATGCTGTCTGTGGAGTTGTGCCTGAGTTCTGCGCATCGCCAGGAGCAACCCCGGCACAGTCACCTTTCTCCTAACTGGGAACATTTGAAGAAGGAACGGACTAAGGTTGCCGCATTAGAAGCATTCACACTAATCATTCAGCTCTCCTGCATGCCTCCAGAACAACCGGCCCAGAATGC
>NW_013575237.1:2066-2458 GCF_000499745.2 Eimeria mitis | reverse complement strand
TTTTATTTTATTTATTTTATTTATTTTATTTATATTTATATTTTATTTTTTTTTTTTTTAGGTTTTCTCTCCGGCAGCAAGGGGGGGGTTAGCGTTTGCCTTAAAATATGGGAGCAGTACTTTTGTTTCTTAGGCTGTCACATGCCCTCAACATCTCCTGAGGTTAGTTTATTTATTTATTTTTTTATTTATTTTTATTTTTTATTTTTTTTTGTTTGGTTTGTGGTTTTATTTTGTTTGTTTGTTTTACTTACTTATTTACGCGTTTGTTTATTTTATTTTTTTGGTTGTTTAGGCATTAGTTTATTTCATTTACACTATTTATTTTCTTGTTTATAATAAATATAAATAAAACGTATTTCTATATATATATATATATATATATATATACA
>NW_013575237.1:0-2036 GCF_000499745.2 Eimeria mitis | reverse complement strand
TATATATATATATATATATATATATATATATATATATATATATATATATATATATATATATAAACACCCCCCACAACCCTAAATAGAAAAGAGCGTGACCAAAACCCTAAACCCTAACCCCTCTAAACCCTAAACCCTAAACCCTAAACCTTAATAAATGTATTCATCCTTTTGTATAAACGCTAAACCAATAAAACAAAAGACGAAAAATAAAGTAAATATATTATTTATTTTATAAATTTATTATTTATTAGGATAGAAGAAAAGCAAGAGCTGTAATAGAACAAAGATTGCTGGAGTTTTATGGTGGTGCTGACCAATGGACCTCCGCCTTTCATCATATTTTATGGATGGGAGATTTCAACTTCAGAACGCAGCGTGTAAACGTACAAAGAGCAGGTATTTTTTATTTATTTTTTTTTTTTATTTTTTTATTTTTATTTATTTATTTATATATATATGTATATATATGTATATATATGTCTTCTATCATTCGTTTTTCTTTTTTTTCTCTTTTTTTTGTTTGTTGTTGCTGCCTTGGATTTCTTGACTTTTGTGCTGTTATTATTTTCCGTATTTCTGTTGCTGCCGTCGCTGCTGCTGCTGCTGCTGTTGCTGCTGCTGCTGCTGCTGCTGCTGCTGCTGCAGTGTCTCTGCTGAAGCAATCGCCAACAGGTCTACTGGCGTTCGATGAATGGCTGGGGCCTCACGGCGACGATATGAGAGCTTCTGTAGGTTTTTCTTTTTTTTGTTTATCATTTATAAATATAAATAAATATAAATAAATATAAATAAATATAAATAAATATAAATAAATATAAATAATATTAATTTATAAATAAATATAAATAAATAAATCGACTTATATATGAAGGGGTATTCTATATACTGCTGTAGGTGATAGAGAATATGCTTCTGTATACATTATTTTATTTTTTATTTATTTTATATATTTTTTATATATTTTATTTTTATTTTAATTATATTTTATTTATTTCTTTGATTTATTTCTATGTTTTTTTTGTTTATTTTCGTTGCATTTGTTTCTCTCTCTGCATACACCGGGGTGTACATACACCCCGGTGGTGAAGGAGGTGCCTATACACCTGAATCATGTATATTTATTTTCAGAAATTTTCGCTCAAAATAAAAAAAAAAAGCATAAATATAAAAAATAATTAATATATTTTTATTTTATTTCTCTTAGGGGTTCACAGAGGCCCCCATACGCTTCCCTCCTACATATAAAAAAGCAGATGGCCGCCCCCCCCTTAACCTAAATATCTCGGGTTGGGTTGAGGGAGAATACCAAACGCAGATGACCACGCAGTGGTATAAGGGGGCTAGACACCAGGAAAGAGTTCCCTCTGTAAGATGTTTTATACGCAAACAGCAGCAGCAGCAGCTGCTGCTGCTGCTGCTGCTGCTGCTGCTGCTGCTGCGGCTGCTGCTGCTGGAGCAGAAGCAGCAGCTGCTGCTGCTGCTGATGATGATGATGGTAGTGTTGTTTGGTGCAAGTTTTGCTGCTGCTGCTGCTGCTGCTGCTGGTACAGTTTCTCTGCCTGTTTCTGCTGTTTCTCCTGCTTCTATTTAATTAAATTAAAATAAAATAAAATAAAATAAAATAATTTTATTTTATTTTTTTATTTTGTTGCCTGCAGTGGACAGACAGAATATTTCGGTGTTCTGCTGCTGATGTCTCTCCGCTGCTGCGGCTGCAGCCGGAGGTTTACTTTAGTGCGCTCCCCAGCCGCCCATGTCAGTGAGGGTTTAGGGTTTAGGGTTTAGGGTTTAGGGTTTGCATGCATGCATGCATGCATGCATGCATGCATGCATGCATGCATGCATGCAGGTGTTATCTTTGTGTGGGTGGTGTATGTACACTGCGTTCATTGCTTGGATTCATAGAATTTCTTTTCTGAGCTGTATCTGTATATACACCCCACATATATATACAATACATATATATATATATATATATATATATGTATATATATATATATATATATATATATATATATACAATACATGCATGC
>NW_013575236.1:1335-15704 GCF_000499745.2 Eimeria mitis | reverse complement strand
AAGGTTCCTATACGGTCAGCCAAAAGGCACAATCTTCGCTGCAAATGGCAGAGGCTGCCCCTGTTAATCGATAAGAGGCCGTCTCTGTGGCAATACGCAGCGATACTCTCACTACATCGAGCACAAAGCCTTTCCCTGGGGCGCCGACAACACTGCTCGCCGAGCGCTGCACGCCTACAGTTAATACACACTATAGGCCATGAAGCGTGGCTGCATCACCTTCCCGAAGGTCAACCGGAACATTATCCGTGGTCCACTAACCACATTCAAAACAGAAGACCATATAATGCAGACTTCGGGAACATGAACATGCAAGCAACAACAAATAACAACGTCGGCTATTCAGTTCAGGTCTCCTGTGTCTTCCTCACCCTAAACATCAGAAGATGCAGTTTGGTCATCAGCAGCCTGTTCACAATATCACTGGAATGCGACCAATCGCGGGGCGCAAGCCGCATCGCAGCCAGAAGAACAGTGCGGGCAGTGGAGCCACATGAGAAGGCTTCCCCACCGGTCGGCCCGTGCAAGCACCCCTTCCTACCCCGAGCATCGAGACCCCTAAGACAAAAGCTGAGAATGGTGGGCCGCGTAGGTGCACTGCCAGCCCGAAGTACCCCCTAGTCGTACCTGAAACTACAGAATACACTTATCGACTCTACTAACAATCTGCGAGACCCCTACTCACGAATGCCTCAAATAAACTGCAATCGAAACCTCCCTTGACTAAAACAATCAGGGATCTGCGCGAAATAAAGTTTGTTTGCGGCCGCTTTTGTCTACATAAACGTGCAGTTATGAATTGTTCAAATCCCCGCGTGCAATGACAGCCCGAAACACCTTTCCGTCTGGAAATGTGGGGCATGCTTGTGGGGTAAGAAAATGCGGATACACAGAATCCACGTTTACGCTATTTGCAGACCTGCCTTCTTTCTCATTTCGGCATCAATCAGCTTCTGCTTCTTCTCTTGTGCGTGCTGTGACTTGATACCCAACTGGCCGCCTCCCCAACGTCTTCTCAGCTCGGCGTTGTCGTTGAACATCGCTCGGTAGTTCTTGCACTGCGCCTCCAGCTCAGCTTGGTCCTGCAATTTTGATAAACACATAAACCCCAGAATATAAATCCTGCTGCCGTACTGTGTCTACATCTACCAGGAATATGGACGTGAAGTACATAGGTGCGGCGTCAGAGAACTTTGAAGACTTTGTATATTCGTCACTGTTGCTAGTTAGCAACTCATGAAGAAATGGAATCATCCGCTGCCGCGGTACTTCGTGAGGCTTACAATGCAATATTTACCACCAATGAACATCGTAAACATTATAAAACAGGGAAAACATGACAAAAGCTGCACTACACGATATCATCACAACCTCCACTGCTTCAGATGAAGACGATTATTTTGATGCCGACGTGCCATTGCAGGGGATGCCCCCCGCTAGTCAACAAAAAGGATCATCCTGGAGGTATCTATAAATAGCCATATATTTGTAGATATATATGTACATACACTGAGACAGGTTTAAGAAATGCGAACACCATCTAAACCATGCATGTAGTACACATGCCCCCGAGAAGGGGGAGCGCCTATTCCCTTCAGTTGAAGACGATTATAATTTGTAGACCTCATTGCGATGCCGTCGCTGGCCAACAAATTAAGTTTTCATCACTGAATTGGCGCTATGATTGCATGCGGAGATGCATCCACCTGTGGTACGTGAACCACGGAGCACGACAAAACATGCACGAGCAGCTGGCAACTCACCTCCTTTCTGACGGCATCAACGGCAATGACGGCGCATGTCTTCTTGTGGACGAGCTGTCCGAGCCTCGCCTTTCCCTTGACGATGCAGTAGGGGACGTCCTTCTTTCTGCATAGGGCGGGGAGCCAGCAGACGAGGTCTACGGGAACAACGTCATGGGCAATGACGACAAGCTTGGCTTTCTTGATCTCAATAAGGTCAGTGACATGGTTCAGCCCGAACTTCAGCATGACGGGCTTCTTGCTTGTTGCCTGAGCGCCCTCAGCTTGCTTCTCTCCCTCCGCAATCAACCGAGCCTTCTTCTCCCCGCGGGTTTCTGGCTTGTACTTGGCGAGCAGGCGCATTAGCTGGCCGGTCTGTAAGCAACATCAACGAAAAACGAACAAACATATAGACGCAACACTCGCTTCTAAACAAGAATATACAGCCGGTACACACAAACATCCCCTCACCTGGTTCTTGTCCAGAGTATGGGTGAACTGGTTGATAGCCGGAGGGACCTTCAGCCTCTGCATCAAGACCCGTCTCTGGCGCTGGAGAAGCACATACTTGGGCCACTTGACAAACCTGAAACAAAGAAGAGCGCAGAAGGCCCCAAAACACAATTTTCATTTGAAGAAACGTGAACCCAATCGAGGATCCGTTTACACAACCGGAACCTGCCGATGCCATGCAGCACATACCTCGTTAGTTCCCTCCTAGGCTGAATATCGCAGCCTATACGAAAGTTTCGAGGGGTCTTCTGAAAGATCAGCGACTTGGTTGTCTTCTTCGGGTTCTTCCCCGCTGGATTTGACGGGAGCTTCTTCTTAGAAGCCCCCGTTGCAGCCTTCTTTGCAGCCGGCGCCTGCGCAAACGACCAACGCAATTGTTTACTCTGAAATCGAGCGAGAAAGGGAAGAAATATATGAAAAAAAGTTGGCACAGTGCAAGCTCCCTCGCACAACTGAGGATTCGTCACCGCCTACGCATTGCCAGCAAGGAACTTGGGGCTTAGTTCTAAAAATTCAGTAAAACTAATCCTATGCAATAGAGAGAATACAAGGGAAAGCCTGATGCATCTGAAGACGACACGAGAGGCAGAGCCTAAGCAGCAGGCCCTATGGGGGCTTTCGGCCCTCTGGAAGCCATTTTTCCTGCATGAACTGTGCGGAACCGTAGTTACTAAGCGAAGAACAAGATCAAAGGAAGCTGTTTTTAGAGAGACAAAGGGGAGAGGAGAATGCAGAATATTCCATGTGCTGCAAATGTTGAATTGTGGGGTGGTCGTATGGTGTAGACGACATCATGAAGACCCACCATTGTGCCCGCGTTCTGAGAGGCTGCCTTTGAATAAGGGGAAAAAGAAAACCGTTCTTCCTTGCACAAACTTTACCCGTTTCCCCCAAATCCTTCAAATCTATTCGAACAGGAAAGCTCAAGGCAGCTGCTGCCCTGGCGAAGCGGCGGCTGCATCCTCTGGCCCCAACCTCGCATGCAGCGGGCACGGCACTCCCCACAGCATATCATCTCGTAATTTCGTATCTGTTTTGTAGTGAAAAAAGAAACTCTAATATTAAAAGCATTGATATTTTGTTAACTGCATCAGGAGATAGTTTTTTCCGAGTGACCCATGGTGGCTTTTTAGGTGAAGGGGCGTTGCAGCGCTGCCTTCTTGATCATGAAAGCTGTTCTGGTGGCCACTATAAAGATACGCACGACATGTCCCCCAGTGTAGGCCAGTCAATAAATTTGTATCATTTTAAAATCCTGGCGAGTACCACCATCGTCTACCAGTCTCCTTGTGGCTGCAGTGTATCGCGTCGGAGTGCATAGCATGGTCTGTCTGCAGTTGGAAAGTGCATGTGTACTGGCGTGTAGGCTGTGCACTGAGGGCCAAATACGTATTTAACAATGGTGGATAGTGTTAGAGCATTCGTCACGTGGGTTAGTCTTGCAACACCAGTTGTAGCAATGTGCCCTCCAACTTAGGCTGCCTCGTTTCCGCAGCAGCCTCAGGCCCTTATGCTACTTTAGTGGTATGTATCCGGTAGCCCACCTGCGAATCTGTGCTTCGCTGCTCTCACCTGTCCCAGTGAGCCATGCGGCTCTACCAAGTGTAGCCATGATCTTCTCGGGTGATCGTTGTGAGCTGTAATAAGCTCAAACAAGTTAGGGTACGAGCTCGCCAAAGAAGCCTAGTTCCGTGCCAGTTTCCAGGTAGCCTGGATAAACTAGCATAAATGCCTTACAGGTGGGCTGCCTGATGCACACCACTAATATGTGGTGAAACACTTGCAGAAAGAAATCTTTCTCCAAGAGCTTCGGAAGTGTCTTAGTGCCCTCGTTTAGACATACCTATATATGAAACTTTCGCAGGTCTGCTACGCATGTTTACCCCGACGTTAGCAAGTAAAAAGTTACAGCAGAATTGAGAAGGTTTGAATGCGGGAGGCATCACTAGAGAGGTACTCCGCTAAGAATCTGAGTTTTGTCAGCAGAAGTCCAGCGATGGAATTGGAAATGCTTCAGAGCACTGTTATCGTCTGAATAGAGCCGATGCGTAGCTGGATGCGCCAGGGTGAGGGAACCAAGCAGTGAAAGGGTAGAACTCGCCGGTATTATGTAAAGCGTATGACACCAGCCTATCTTAGAGGATATGAACGGACTTGAAAGACTACACATGGAGATATGAAACCTATTAATTTTGGATCGTTGAATACTACTATCTCCCAGAAGAAGACAGGAGCGAGAATACACTACCGCCAGCACTCAGAAATCTCGGGGGACATATACCGACCGGCGCATATGCTTTTGCAACAAGCAAGGCTGCAGCATTAGGGAGTTCACACTTAGAAGTAGAACTAATGGACTGAAAGAGCAGGACTCTAGGAAGCACCCTCAGGAGAACGAATCAACAGTAGGAAGAGAACCTGGACAACTGGCAACACGCGGTGAACCATTGGATGCACGAATTAAAAAGAGGCAAGAGCCGAGCCTGCAAATCCAACACGAGTAAGCTCTGCGCTTGACCGGGGTTGTGTCAATACTCAGGAGTTGCTAGCGCTACGTGACACATGCTGCGGAGTGGGTCTGAGCTGTGAAGCTACAGCGAAGTGGTGCAGCCTACCCGTCTGTTCACTGGTTCAGTATAGGTGACTGCACTTCGCCGGTAGTAGATAGGGAACGAGGACCGGCAAAAACTTATGGGGGTGAAGTGAGTGATCAATTCAGATATGAGGGATACTACCATGATGCGGAACTTCAGCTTTGGAGCACTGCACTACGTCATAACCCTGTACCCCATCGATCCCAGCAGACTCTGCATCCTCTTCTGTAAGAGGAGACGAAACCCTGTCCCAAGACGGAGGCTCCTACGCAGTGCAAAGGCGCTGCAGGAATCGACGGAGAACCTTATGCATACTATCACGGCGGTGTTACAAATACCACTGCTTGGGAGTTGTTGACACAGTAAGCACTGTAGGGACAGCAGAAGTTAGCATAATTGAAAAGTTCTCATAGGCACACGATAACGGGGAGCTTCCAGATTCCAAGTTCACAGCTAGGCAGCTACACCAAGTATTATTGAGGCAGTCAGTCTTCTCTATTGAGTCAAAGCGGATTTCAGTAGGTTCGCGCATATGTCTCGTATACCCGTTATTGGGCTGCAGAGGCTAATACGTTAGCCGCCTATCGCAATTGAGAATGCTGCCCTACCGACTACATTTCGGTACAGTTGGCTGTAAAAAATGGCAGCTGGACCTGTGGAGTATCTAGAACAAAATTCAGGGCAGCCGCAAGAGTTTTGCCCCACTCTCTATTGGAATATTTGATTGTACATAGAGAATCGAAGCTTGTGTGCGGTCGATTTTGCAGGAACTCCTGAAGGGCAACTAAGAGGTCAACCTGATGCACCGAAGATGTGGCTAATGCATAAAGTTATACAAATAAAGTAACTAGATTCTATCAGCCCTTGGGTAGACCAGTTAACTCCCAATGTACGTAAGAAAGAACACGGCGCGGGCGCGCTACCGATAGTTCGCTTGGCGGCGAATCGTCGGCAGTGCAGAAAGCCGCTATGTTCGGCCACGCAGATCCGGTAATTAAGGGATATTTGCAAATTTAATTTATACTTTCAATACATGCACAGCTTTGTCTACAAACGGACCGTTCATGGGGAAGCCAACGGCGAGAGCACATGCCGATCAGCTAGCCTGCCGCTACCGAAACTCAGCTCGGTCACAGTCGATGGGTTCTTGCACTTGCCTAGGCAAGAGCAGCAAGTTTTTCAAACACCCTTCCTCTTTAATTTTCACTAAATATTGTCTTAAAACCTCCTTGGCCCTGTGCTAAATACTGTCTCAGCCGGTAGGGCTGCATTGAGTTCCGGTTTCTGCACACGCTCGGACGGAATCCGGCTACAACGCTCACGTGGGAAGCGTTGATCCGAGGTCGCATTCACAAGCCCACATCGTTTCTGATAAACTGTTCTTAGACGGCTCCAAAATGGAATCCTCTTCCCCCTGCAGTGTCGTCACTGACGAGCTACCAGCACCGGTGGAGCACAAGGTGGCCGCTGCCGACTCCAAGACGACCTTAGAAGAGGCAGGGCAGTCCACCGTTTGCTGCAGCAGTGAAGATGAATACAACAGCGGAGGTGTTTACCCCAGCGACGATGAACGCCAAGACAGTGACGCCCCGGCGCAGCAAACGCAACAGCAGCAAACCCCACCACCGGCTGCCCCGAAAGTAGTAGTACCTGAATTGCAGCTTCCTAGGCAGCCCTCTCATATGCCTGGGGTACAAACTGCTGGATATACGTACACCATCAGCAGTCTCGAGGACGTCACCGTAGAGCAGCCGCCGTCTTCCTGGCTGAAACCCCGTATCAAGATCGATGGCCCAGAGGTCTTTCATGGTGGGCACTGACATCCCGTGGCGTCAGCATGCATCTCAGCAGCATTCATGTGCTTCATCGTCGATTCTTGTAATTGTATGTTTTCTTTGTTGTGCTGTATTTTGTCCGCGTTGCTCCCCAGGCTTGCTGAGGGCTAATGATGAGAACCTGCCCGCTCACGAAACAGTACCATCTACAGAGACGTTCGTTTCCTTCCAGGGACAGGTCAGTGCCTCTAACTGCAACTCTGCAACATCTCTATCAGCTAGTGCAGTACGAGAGCAGAAAGACAAACTTGCCACCCCCCGTATGCAGTGACCGGCGAAGCACTTTATATTTGAGAAATGTTTCTTGAGAAATATGTTCGTTTAGCATATCAAATGATCAGAAAATCTTATCGTGGGACTTGAAATGCAACATTTGCTGTTTGTGTGTGTGCATGCGTGTGTATACGTTGGTTCTGCAGTGGCGCGTGGTGACCTCTGCGGGCACGAGCTCGTATATTGGCTCAACTATGAACCCCTGGGACCCTTCAACTGCTGCTTACCCGCTGCCTATTACCTACAAGGTTGCAGACGACGCAGTTGTTGTGAGGGATACAACTCCATCTCCCTCCCGGGCTGACTCCCGCCTCGGGTTCTTCGAGCGCTTCCGCCGGTTCTTCTGCACTTCCATTGCAGAATACATGCAAAGCTGAACGAGGCAGCGAGATGTCGCTACACTACACGTCCCAAGGCTTTAGCTATGCATTGATGCATGCACCTGTAGGTTGTACAGGAACTACGTAACCAGGCGATTGAGACTTCACCTACCACCCTCCACTGATTTGTTGTGCATGTTGTCTATGTCAAGCAACAGCATACTCATCACCAGCCATCACCACTACAGACTCGCGGGTGCTCTGTCTACCCACGTTTCTCCACATACTATCCCTTGGCCTGTGGCCCTATTGCGTTTCCTTAACGCAAAACCAAACGATTTCTCCCTCACACTGTTTACCTACGCCTACCCCTCTGTGTCGCCTCCACAGCATTTGTAACTAACTGCGTTCCCTGCGTGTGAAGGGAGCAAGTAGTGTTACCTGCACTAAGCTAGAGAACTAACTAGTACAGCGTATATGACCCTGGAATGAATGCAGTACACTGCAGTGTAGCGAAAAAAACAAAACGCTACAAGGCATTTGATGCTGTTTGTCTATTAGAACGAAACCCAGCCAGCTGGCCAGCACTGCGGCTTTAGCCGATTGGGTACTGGGGTAACCTTAAGACCAGTTTGGTTGCACATGCTGCAGGCAACCAGAAGTAAAATAAGCGCAACAGCGCGGGTATATACACAGGAACTGCTCAGCAGCTTAACTCCTGTTCATGTTCATCTGGCAGGCCTTTAGGTTATCCAAATAGTTCTGGCAGAGGGTGATGTCGGTGTGGCGTGTCATGCACTGCGCAAAAACAAAACGTACATACACCTCAAGAGGAATGATACGCCAATACTACTGCATAAAACGCAACACCTACAAGAGCTTGAAACATGACAAAGAGATGAACACCCGCACAACCGAATACGCTAGTTTCCTGCTCTCTGCTCCTCGATAGCAGGGAACAGGGTCTCAGCTCACCTGGTTAAGGTCCTCCTGGTACTGTGCGCACGGGTTCTGCTGAATGTTCTGCTGCATCATCTGTGGCTGAGGAGCAGTGACAGGGGCGCTGCTGTTGGTATGCACCACCTCCATAGAACGAGGCCCCATCACCGCATCGACCGCGCGTTGAGCAACACCAAACCCAACACCCGAAGCCATTCCGCTTGCAACATTTCCAACCATGTTCGACATGAAGCCACCGCCGCCGCCGCTGCTAGCCATGGGGGGAGGGCTGGGGGGAGCCGCCACAGGCGCGGGTGCAGCAGAGCGGGAACCGACTGCGCAGCAACAACAGCAACAACACATCCTATCAGAAAACATTTCACAAAGATGCACCAATACTACCCCTGCAAATGCAGTTGAAGCCGCGCATGCACAGCATCCTTTGTAGTAGAAGTACAGCTTCATGGGGCATCAATTAAGTGCCAGTGCCCTTCTATAGTCACAATTAACCCATTCAATAACGCCCAAACGCTATTCACGATCACAGAAATATCGGGCGGCGCTCTAGAAGGAAATATATTAAAAAGAGAGTGGGAAGAATAGTGCCAAATGAGACTGAAGCCCGGCTGTGGCTGCCATTGCCTTCTATGGGGCGCAATACTCGTACCGCCCAACCCTGCACTTCACCTGCCTCTCTTAACTCTGCTGAAATCCCCCAAAAAACAGAGAAAGAGCATAAGCACAGCCTCCACTCAGGCAGCACATGTAAACGGCGTCGCACCGCATGCTGCTGCAGAAAGCGAGCAACGGCCGCTCCTGGGGGAAAGCGGGTAAAGTTCGCCACAAGAATGCCGCCAGAGGGCATTTTAAGTGGTTTAAGCAGAAAAAAACACAGAGAAAGATGCATTTAAGCTCGTAAGAGGTGATATGAAGCACGAAACATGGAGTGAAACCTACAGAAGCCTCCCCCAGAAGAAGATCGGCGTGCGCCGGAACCACCGCGTTGTCTGGGCATTTTCAAGGCAAAAGGGCGATTAGCAACAAATAAACAAAAGGCTTGGGAAATATATTAAGAATTCGAAGAACGGAAGTGCTACGGTGAGCTGAATATTGCAACAGAGTGCAACGCAACGGCCTCCAGAGGCGCGGGGGAACAGCAGCCGCGCTGAGAGAGCCGCGGGGAGCCGTGTAGGGATATATAAGAGAGGCAGCGGCTGCAGCCGAAGCAATTATTCAATTATTGAGATAATTCTGCAAAAAAGAAAGTCTTAAATTCATAATTTATTCAAACAAAACACAAGAAAGACGCGCTAATTACCCGCGAGCTTGCGTCCCACCAGCTGAGCTCAAAACAAGACAGCTGTGCAGCAACAGCAGCAGTGTTTCTGCTTCCTTTTTCTTCTTTTTTTCACCGAGTTGACCCCCCTATGGACCTCTCTGTTTTTTTTGAATTCAATTGCAGGAGGAAAGGGTAGTGAGGGTTCGCGGCCCCAGCAGCAACTGACACGACGCAGCTTAGCCATGTGTCTGGCTGCAGCAGCGGGAACTGCAGCAGTTTTAGGGGGAAATTCATCAAGTTTCTGGGGTGTATGTACCTCGAAAAGCTGCAGTTGAAGCCCGGCTTCTCCATACGCCGCACACTTTTTGTCTCTTCTCCGCGGGTCGTCGGCCTGCCCCCCGAGATCGCAGCCATGACAGCTGAACCCACGAAATAAAACTATCTCCCCCAGCTACCCCTGTTGTTATTTATTTTGCTATGCAGACGGTTTAGACTCACACGCTGACCATCTGCATCTGTCTGTACACCGCGCGCATGCCTGGCCTTCTTACAGATTGCTATTTTTCGTGCTTTCTGCGGCGGACCCAGACCGAGGAGTTGTCGTTTGTATTTTCAGGGAACCTCATCTCACAAATAAACTATTTTCTGGTTGCCTGTTTTGTATAATTATAATTA
This sequence comes from Eimeria mitis, assembly GCF_000499745.2. Lineage (NCBI taxonomy): Eukaryota > Apicomplexa > Conoidasida > Eucoccidiorida > Eimeriidae > Eimeria > Eimeria mitis. The sequence continues at coordinate 5,534 of NW_013575236.1, read as the reverse complement.
TAACTGGGGGGAGTACGCGCCTGTATTTTATCCTTATCATAGGGTAGAGTTGCGTTGCTGTTCATACAGCAGAGCAAACGAAACCAAGCCAAAACAAGTAGGCCTCTAGAAATACAAATATAGGCTTGAGGAGAATGGCTGGGAATTTCACAGATTTCGGGGATTTGGTTCTTATAATAGGGGATTTTCATGTACCCCAAAGAGCCATAGATCTGCCCCCATGCTTCAAGGAGCTGCTGCATACAGACAAGATACGCCACGTTCTATGCACCGGCAATGTAGGCAGCGAGTCGATGCTAGAATTCCTCAGAGGCATCGCTGGCTCTGTACACATCGTCAAGGGAGATATGGATGAGGGAATGGATTTCCCTGAATACAAAATACTGCAGTTCGGTGCGCATCGAAAAATCAGTAGAAAATAGCTGTCTATACACCGCACAGGCGGAGGAAAGCTTCCTCCGCATGAACTGTATTACAAGCGACTCGTTCAAGTTTTTAGTATTTATGTTTTATATTTCTGTTTATTGCGTTTCAGTTGGCCTGGTGAGAGAAGAAAATTCCATCTTTTTCTTTTTTTTTTTTNTTTTTTTTTTTTCGGGTTTCTTCTGTTTGCATGCAGGGGAGTTCAAAGTGGCGCTGCTGCACGGCCATCAAGTTGTGCCCTGGGGAGACGCAGATGCCTTGCTGCAGTGGCAGCGGCGGCTGGATTGCGACATTGTGGTGTCTGGACACACACACAGCAACTCCGTGCGAGAGGTAGAAGGCCGTTTCTTTATTAACCCTGGTTCTGCAACTGGGGCATATCAACCCTGGGCCCCCTCCCCTACCCCCAGCTTCATGCTGATGGCTCTGCAGGGAGCCTCGGTGGTGCTATACATATACGAAGAGAGAGACGGAAAGGCAGAGGTCGTCATGAGTGAATTCTCTAAACCCCCACAAAAATAAAATCATAACTGACGGCCTCGAATCTTTTATTCAACTTTTCAGGGTTTAGGGTTTAGGGTTTTGTTTTCTGCTGCTCGCTGCATCACAATGTGAAAAAAAAGATGAAACTGTTTGTTTAGGGGTTTAGGGTTCAGTGGAGTTGTCATGGCTCACGCGGCTTCGTATGCTGCAGCAGCAAGCCCTGCGACAGCAGCAGCAGCAGCAGCAGCAGCAGCAGGAGCCGGGCTGGTAGATCGCTGCATCTATTTTGAGCGCCTTGATTTATTTCGAGGTGTACGTACAGCCCAATAAATTCAGCTGCTCGGGGTGTTGCTGTGCTCACTGCCGCACCTATTCACGGCGAGAGGAGGCCTGGTGTTGCTCCTTCTCTACCCCACCATAGCAACAGCACTTGTGCTGTGAAACGGTTGCTTCTTGAGTTGCTGCATCTGCTGCTTCCTCGCAGCAGCAGACGGAAACGGCAAACCCTAGGCTTGAACCAGCATTATGTTTTGTTCTTTGCTCATCAGAATAATTTATTCATCTATATTTTATGTATATACACGAGCAAGCAGAAAAAAAAAAGAAAATAAGCGTGTAAAGCTATTTATTTCGCAATAGAAACCGAAGACGACACCCGTGTGCTGCTGCGAATCTATACATAGCAGCAGCAGCATGGAGTGATGCACAGCAGGTACACAGAATACCTATTGTAAATAAAAGTAATAGATAAATAAATAAATAAATAAATAAATAAATAAATAAATACCTATGGAGCTAGCTGGCTCCTCAGGGAGAAAGAAATAGCTTTACTTTGTTGGGGTTTCTCCCCATACAATTTCGTTCGCCTTGCACTGAACCCCCCCCGGCGTAACAAATTCATGAACGTTTCCAAATAAATAATATTAATAAATAAATAAATAAATAAATAAATACATCTGGAGCTAGCTGTTTCCCTTGCATTCTTTCACTGGCCACGCTAGTACTATATGGGGCGTTTGTTCTGTGCTTCTCTGGTTAGTGAAACAGAAAGCAGAAGCTGCATAGGTGCAGCCATTCATCATATTATAATATTCAGTAAGTTAAACAAATATAATAATATATAGGCATTGATGTTTATAAATATTATGTTTATGTTGCTCGATGCTCCCCTTTCTGATCATTACTATACTACGACGATTGGCTTCTGTTATATTTATTACTAATAGTTATCTTGTGAGAGCATTGCACTAAGAAAGAGAGTTGAAAAGAAGAAAAAACTGATAGTAGAGATCCTCACTGCCATCGTTTGCAGTCTGCTTCTCTCTCTCTCTCTCAGCTGTCAGTTGGCCTTCACTCATTCCCGCAGCATTTGAATTTATTTCTGATAAAACATATCACAAATTTTCGTATAAATGCTGCGCCGCTGCACCCGCAAGCCCCTCTCCCCCTGCATTTCAAGTACTGTATGCGGCACGCCGCCACAGCTGCAGAGCTCCTACTGAGAATGCATCAGACTAGGGGGGGGAAAGGGTCCTAGAGAAAACTACAAAGTTTTGTACAGGAGAAAGCAGATAGTATACGACGATGACGGCTCTTATAAGGGATTTAATGCTGTTTCTATGCTGCTTTCTCCTGCTGCTGAGCTTGCAGCTCGAAGCTATCTTGCTGCTGTGGAAGCCGTTCTAGGAAACACGAGCAGCACAAGCACAAGTTAGGGGTTAACAAAGGAGCGCTGTATAGCGACAAAGATGCAGCGAGGTTTTTTAATTGAATATATTAAGAATTTGTTGCTGGAGTGGTGTTGCGCCCTATAGCGGCAATACAGAGGTGACAAGACACCGCAGGATCTGCAAGCCGCAGCAACAAAAGAAACAACTCGCTTATTCAGTAAACTCTTTCTCGAGACTACAAGCCATAACGATACACATTGCTCATGCATTCACGCAGGAGCATCACATGCAACACCACTGGCTGTTGTGTTGCTGGGGTCTGGGGTGCTGGTTAGAGGCAGCAACTGCGGCTACTGCGGCTTTGTTTCTGCAGTATGAAGTATAATTTATAAGATTTTATTGGGGGAAATCAAAAGAAGAAGAATGTTCTTTACAGTTGTAGCTCTGCTGGGTTGTGGCCCGTGTTGCATGCAAGCTGGTGATATGCGCAAGCAAGCGGCAGGCGTAGTAAGGATGCAAATTGGTGCGTAAGCTGTTGTTCTGTTGGGGAAAGCGCATAGATTCTTGTGATTTATTTCGAATTAAAGAATAAAAAAAGGTTTTTTAGAAGAAGAAAGGGTTTATCTATCGCAGAAGCAGAAGAAACCTCAATCAGCAGCATAGGCTTGAGTTGCTGTTGTTGCGGTTACTACAGAGGCACCGCGACTGAGCGCCTGGGTGGGGGGTGCGTGTTGTGCTACCGCCACGAAGGAAACAAGAAAAAGAAGGGGAGTATATGGATTCTTAGGAGTTTTCTCTTGTCGTTTTGTTTATATTTTATGATAGTTCTTCTCTTGAGCGGTTGTAATGCAGACCTGCATGCTGATGACAAGCATAGAAAGTTTCATACGCATGCCGCCCACGTTACTACAGCTCTCGTCAGGGGAGTATATTTCTGCCTTTTCCCCTCACCGAATGGAACAATATTCTCTTTCTTGTCGTATTAAACCCTTAGATGTCATCTACAGATGACAGGGGGGCCCTCATATCTTCTTTCTTGCCTCTCCCTGCAACCCTCCTAAGCACCAGAAAACACAAACAGCAACACCACCACTACCCGCATCTCACCGCTCAATTGCATATCCTTTTTCTCTTGGATTGAATCTTCTTCTACTGCAGCATCTTTTTTTACTTTTTCGTGTTTGTATTCTCCCCCGCCCCCCCNCTCCCCCCCCTCTCTCTCTCTTTCTTTCTTTCTTTCTCTCGTGGCTGTATAATATAATAAACAAGCAAGATGCAGTACGTAAACATACCAAGAGATAAGGAGGATCCAAATTATAGATATAAGATGCCGAAATTACTATCAAAGATAGAAGGAAGAGGAAATGGTATTCGTACAAATGTATATAATATGGGAGAGATTGCTAGGGCCCTCAAAAGGCCCCCCATGTACCCAACAAAGTTTTTTGGTTGTGAATTAGGAGCAATGGTTAAATTCGAAGAAAATGAAGAAAAAGCTCTCATCAATGGAGCTCATAGTGAACAAGATCTTGTCGCTATTCTTGACAAGTATATTCTCTCTTTATATATATATATATATATATATATATATATATATATATATATATATATATATATATATAT
>NW_013575236.1:1060-1203 GCF_000499745.2 Eimeria mitis | reverse complement strand
TATGTATTGTGTTGTATGTAGTATCTTATGTGGTTGTTTGTGAATAAATAAAACAAAAACAAGTAATATAATTTAAAGAAAAAAACAAAGTGAACACAAAAGCAACACGTATATATATCTACATATATATATATATATATATA
>NW_013575236.1:0-882 GCF_000499745.2 Eimeria mitis | reverse complement strand
GTTTATTTGTATTTTCTTTGTGTTGCTTTTTATTTTTTATTTTTTTGCGTGTTTCTATACTTTCTCTGTTTCTCTGTTTTTTGTTTATAACAAATGATAGATAAAAAACAAGAAGAATAACATATAAAAATAAGTAAATTAATATTATATCTAACTGACTACAACAACAACAAAATAAACAAAAAAACAAAAAAAAATAAAAATGTTGTTGTGGTGTGTATGTATGTGTGTGTGTGTGTGTTTAGGTTTATTCAGATGTATGTACTGTGTGGAGGGTGTGAGCTGCCTGAAATAGATATAACAGTAAAGAAAGGAGTTTTATTTTGTAAATGTAATGCATGCGGGTATTCGGGGTGTCTAGACAACACACACAAAGCAGCAACATATATGGCTCGCAATCCCCCAAATGCAACAGATACAACACTAGGAAAAAAGAAAAAAACAAAAGAAGAAAGAAGAGCAGAGAAGCTCGCTAATAGCTCCAATACTAACTCAAATAATAGTGAAGAAAAAACAGATAAAAACAACAAAGACAAAGAAAAAAAAAATAAAGATAAAGACAAAAAAAAGAAAAAAGATACAGAAGAAAATGAATGTGAAATCAATAAAAATACAGAACAGTCGGGCGATGCAACACCTACCAATGAAGGTATGCATTTATTTATTTATTTATTTTTATTTATTTTTATTATTTTTTTTTTATTTATTTTATATGTATCCATGTATATATATACAGGAATATATATGCACATGTATATTTATTCTATATACATGTATATTTATTTATTCTCTATATATATATACACGATCTATATTGTGTATAAACATATACATTATATGCATATATATATATATATATATATATATATATATATATATATA
>NW_013575235.1:1170-2459 GCF_000499745.2 Eimeria mitis | reverse complement strand
ACGCACACATCTCTTCCGTTCCCGTCCACACTTGCCACGCACAAACCACACATCCTACACACCCAGTTCCCACGTCGCAACGCATCGCAACGCAAACCCTCGCGCTTTCCATGCGCAACATTCCGCTCCTCTGCTTCCAGCACACTGCTAGCCTCATAGATTTGATACGACACACTGCACAGCCCCTGTAGTGAACAGCTGGCCTACACTGTTACTAGCTATGATCCCCAAGCTATTCTGACTAGATGCACACTCTTTATCTAACTACCTAAACACATGATTCCCTCTGAATCCACTATTAAACACCATAATTAACCAGAACACATTGGAGTTCACATTATCTGTCCCCAAAGGAAAGTCCAGAACACTAGAACTGTCTCTGACCCTCGCTGAGGGTCAGTGCCAGAGTCAGAGCATCAGCGTCACACCCAGCCCCTCTATCTAAAAGCGTCATAATTCCTGAGCTATTCTATAGTGTGTATTGCTTTTCATGATACTAGGCCTCTAGAGGCCACACAAGGGATCCATTGTAGTGCCTGTGCACTACAACTTCCCCCCCCTCTCTCAAACTGAAATCGCTCCACGGTTTCGTGTATTCCTTCCTTCTCCAACCTCTGCTATTATATTTTTATCGCTAATTTTTATATTTATTCGCACCGTATTTTTTTATTTGTTATTTACTATTATTATAGCCTTCTCTNTTTTTTTTTCAACTCTGGTTACCTGTTTCTTTTCCTTTTCTTTTTCCCTTTCTTTTCATTAATTCTTGTACCTATCCTCTTAGTGATCCGCCTTTTGTGTATGGGTTGTGGTGGGCATGATTTGGTTCTATCCACATGTGTGTGAGCTCCTCTGTCGTACAACTTGACACCGAGTGTGGTAGTAGTGCGCATGCAAGTGCACGCACACTTCCTCCCCCTCCCTGCGCGGAAAGGCTGTCGATCATGCTGCCGCTTCTCGCCCAATGTCCCACACGTCTGCTCCACAGGGGACCTCTGGCCCGCCCCTCCACTTGTGCCATTTGCCGTTGATTCCGTACTAGTTTGGACCTTAGGCAGCCCGCACCACTTCTCATTCGCGGCGGCTATCCGCGTGTCGGACGTACGCTTTTGCCGCTCGATTGTCTCAGACTTAGTGAGGCTTCCCGGACCCCCTGTAACGGAAGACGCCTTAGAACGACTCTCATCCCCTTCCACACGATGTAGTGCGGCTGTTCGCTCCCTACTAAACGCCGTCTCTGTACCGACGTCTTCCCTTAGACAGAGACTCTGCCACCACTGCGGCAGCAC
>NW_013575235.1:0-1144 GCF_000499745.2 Eimeria mitis | reverse complement strand
GGTCGCTCTCAGTTGCCACCTGTGGTGACAGTTCCTCGTTTCCTTTCTTCGCACCCGTCCCCGCGTCACTTCGTACCGGTTCACGCTGCTCTGCTGGTGACTGCTGACACATCTCTGCTTCCGAAGGCTCGCTACTACCCCGATCCCACATACTGTACCTCCTCGTTCCCCACCGTGGGGAGACTGGGATGATATTAGGTCCTGTCGCTACTGCGCACAATGCACCCTTACCACTGGTAGGCCGCTAGTTCGTCTTCCTTAGCGACTAGGCTCAATCGTTTACGCCCAGAACTGCCGGAACTTGGATGCGTTGGCTGTTGTCCGGGCCTCCCTTCAGACTCTGCTCTAGCCCGACACGGTGTGGGGCAGTCTCTTGCGTAGTGCCCCATACCTCCACACTTCTTGGAGGTCTAGACCGGACGCTTGGTTCGTTCCACTTTGCTGGGACAAACTCGTGCCGCGTGTCCACGACCCTGACACCCGTAGCATTTCCCGGAGTTTCNTCCACTTTGCTGGGACAAACTCGTGCCGCGTGTCCACGACCCTGACACCCGTAGCATTTCCCGGAGTTTCTCCCACGCTTAGTCTCAATTTCCTGCTTCCGCTGTGTTTCATCTGCCTCAGTTGCAGATCTTATGGCTCGACTTGCTCTTTCTCGTAGCTCCAGTACGGTCTGCTTAGTTTCATAGAGTCGCGCTGCTGCTGTCGCCGCTTGTCCCCAGGAGGAATACTTCTCCTGCCCATTATTTGTAATGAGAAGATGGAGGTCAGTTGGTAGCCCAGTGCACTGGAAGCCAGCGAGTTCGTCGGGGGCGATCACCGCACTACGCTCCGCTACAGCCGCAAACTGGTCCGTATACTCCTTAGGGTTTCCATTCCACCGTACTTTACCCAAGTCCGTCAGCAGCTGACTCTGCGACATTGTTTTGTCAAACCGTTCCAGAAGCCGGCGCTGTACCGTCGCCCAGTCGTTTAGGTCGATGGTCCGCTGTTGATACATCCAATAAGTTAGAGCCGGATCCACAAGATGGTCGATAAGTGCGTTCCCTCACACACTGATATTGAGATTTGAGGTGGGGGTGGTTGTTGTTTGGTTCGAATCGTTCGTTGGTGTCGAGTGTGTAGGCGCAGTGTCGGGTTGGGT
>NW_013575234.1:680-2459 GCF_000499745.2 Eimeria mitis | reverse complement strand
GCTCAGGGCCATGGAGAAGCCCACTTCCCCCTGGCACACGAAGATCTCAATGACCGCCAAAAGGCGTCGCTCAGCTGACATGATCCGGTGCAGAGCGTGCAGTCCCTTCCACCCTCGCTTAGCAAGGCTTCACACCCCGCTAAGCAGCGCCCGATGTCTCCAAAATGCTCGTCGTATCGTGCTCGAGGAAAATTGAAGAAAAACAGCGTAACGCGGACGCCGTCTCTGCAACCCACCTTCCCCCAAACGTCGCAACCAGATACCCCTCCCTCAACCCGTACAGATTGGGCATGTTTGTAATGCCGAGTGTCGCACCACGCTGGGACCATACTCGGCCTACTTTCCCAGCAGAGGCTCCGGTGAGCACGTCTCATTCAACACCGGTTAAGACACGCTGGGCTCCACGACCCCGCTCCCACACAAACACTGCAATGGCTGCCCTATCTGCTGCTTGATCCTAGGTGTGCTGGTGCCGTACCGCCTGGGAACCCGCATGGCCGACGCTTACTACATGTACGGCTTCCTAGGAAAAGCTNGCTGGTGCCGTACCGCCTGGGAACCCGCATGGCCGACGCTTACTACATGTACGGCTTCCTAGGAAAAGCTCCACTAAACCAGCAAGTATTGCCTCCCACAAAGCCAAGGCCAGGATTGAATACGTCACGCGTCGGCTTTTACAGACACAGACGCACCCGCGTGCATGCATACCATGCCAACTCAGAATGAAGCAGCAAGCCTGAATCATAGTCAGCGCAGCCCCTCAGACGCCACGCTCCGAAACTGCCGGCGGTCACATGTGCACTAAACCAATGAACTCTGACGTGATGCAGCTAAAAGCGACCAAGCAAGGATCAATAACAAAACACGACTCCCCCTCTCCTACAGGAAACCTCGTTCCTAAGACATGAAGCATCCCGCATCCACCGATAGCGCCGACGAAATGTCAAGGGATTGCGTAAGCACGTATGCATGCGAGACAGTCGTGCGCACTCACAAAGGGAAAACACAAGCGGCGAGCAGCAAGATGCACGCCCGACTAAAGGTGCATCACCTAGTTGCTGCTGCTTGGAACCCACGCTCAGCCGAAACAAGGTGAAAACCTAAGCAAAGAAGCAGACCATCAAGGATTCGATAGAAACGGCCAATTCAAAATACGAATGTAAGATGTATAGTATTTCTTCATTTCAGTCTATGCTCGTGTCTATTGAGCCCAACTGTCCCCGCACTGGCTGGCAGACCAGATAAACCGAGCAGTACACGCTGGCAAGCGCGCTATTCCTGAATTGGTAACATTTGCGGTGATCGTTGTTGCCACGTGTCTGCTATCACGTTGTTCCACATAACAGCCAATATTGTCGATGTACTCATCCAATGTCTCTCCCGGGCCCCGTCGTGCGCAGATTGACCTCCCAACATCTCAAAACCCAAGGTCTCATCAGGCGTCGCGAGCTAGACTTTTTCATGCAAATGTGTAATAAACAACGTTTCACCTGGAGACGCAAGGCCCCGCAGAGACCAACGTTACATGCACAACCTACCCTTTAACACCCTGCTACTCTCAGTGGCTCGGTAGTGCAGTCCGACAAACCACAGCAAGCATCGAACCCATGAAGTCAATGAACGGCACAAACGTCCACCAAGCCAGAGGTCAGGCTACTGCACAGTTGAATATGAGTGTTAGAACTGGTTACCGGCAGAGCGTATGGAATTTATGGCGAACTGCATCAAACAGTCAATAGCACGTATTCATCTTGCCCTGCTTGTTAAGCCGTATTGACC
>NW_013575234.1:0-483 GCF_000499745.2 Eimeria mitis | reverse complement strand
TCTACCACCAACGAGCATGTGGGGTGCCTGTTGCAGCCACCGTCAGACTGTTCCGGAATACTGACGCACCAGCTGCACCAACACGAAGTTTGTGAAGGCAGCACAATGTGTTCGGGACAGCTGGATATGCCACACAGGTGCTTCAACCGCCTCAACGCCCATAATGACCGAAGTCGCCAGCCGCCGCTGACCAGCAAAGACGCAACTCCAACAAACCTTCAGCATCATACAGCTCCACAGCACAGCTCCTCATCTCCCTTTGCTGGCTCTGCCTTGTACACGGTGTTGTTCAAGTGCCATGCTTTCCCACAGCAGCAAATACCTCCACTACACCCAGCACCCTCACATTCAGCGCTCAAACACACGCTGCAACAGACTACGATACACATGATCAGTTCTGCTTGCGCATAGCATAATGCCCTGTGCAACCCTTCATGCCACGAGCTACCCATGTTGGAATGGGGTAGGCGCAGCGCACCCGCC
>NW_013575233.1:1360-2461 GCF_000499745.2 Eimeria mitis | reverse complement strand
TTCTCTGTCTTATGTCGCTCACGCATGCACCGCATTTGCTTCATAACCGAGAATGTGCCGGTGCGTCGGCCGCCTTGAGCTGACAAACCGACAGAATCAACTGCCGGCCGGACAGCCAGGAGCTCGGCACAATCCTTGGTTGCGGAGCAATAACACCGATCAATTCACACTACGCAAGTTCTTCAAAACTGCGTGCACAAACGAACATCTTGCAATACGCAAAGAACACAATTGTCCACTGCCACGCGCATGTCCGCCAACGGCACTCATTAACAATCGCACCCCCATTGCCCGCTTTCACTGCAGTGCACGCAGTAGAACAGCGGCGAGCCGCGAGCGCATCATGCGCCTCAAGACACGCATGGCAAGACACAGTCCCGGATGGCACCAGTATGCTCCACAAGCTATATTCGGGACGCGACAGCATGGCACACACGCGCAACGCACGTCCTGTTAGCATAGGCCCATACGGCTCTGTCTGGCGCCTTCACCCAATGCACAAACACAGAACCACCTAAAACCTACCTTTCGTCAACAGCGCGTCACACCCCGGCCTTCCCAGCCGTTAGCCCGTCAAAAGCCCGCAGCACAAACAAGCATGACAAGAGCAACAGCAACAGCACAACATGCAATGCAACTTCCTGTGAATCTCCAACTGCCCAGTGCCTTTCGATGCAAAACCAAGTCATCCATAACAGTCCCCTCAGTACCCCAGCGCTCATGGAGCTCATCGCTGTATATGCGGCCAACGATACACGCTCGGTCCAACCCCACAACCAAACAGAAACATCCCATTTCTCACCACGTCATAGACTCCACTCTCACACTGAAGAGTACCTCCCGTCAGCGTAAAGCAAACCACACTGCAGTACTGCACGTCAACACATACAACTACGACCACAAACGACATGGCCATCTCATTAGCCCTCCTCGTATCCACGAAACGCACTTCCTGCCGCTGCACGTTCGACCAGCCACTGGATCCCAAACCCACATACACGTGGAGCGCAACGAACCTCCCCCCGCTTATTAGGCCAACACTGACGCAAGACGATGCTTCACACGTGAGACGCAGTGCCGCCTGCAACCGTCCCACTCTTC
>NW_013575233.1:0-1324 GCF_000499745.2 Eimeria mitis | reverse complement strand
ACAGCCATGAGTCCGGCACAATCGCTCTTCGCGGGGCAGTAACACCGATCAATTCACACTACGCAGGTTCTTCGAAGACGCATGCACAAACGACCACCTTGCAGTACACAAAGAACTCAATTGTCCACTGCCACGATCATGTCCTCCAGCGGCACTCATTAACCAGCGGCACTCATTAACAATTGCAGCTCCACTGCCGGTTCTCACAACACTGCACCCGATGGGGCAGCGGCGACCAGCACTTGCCTCATGCCCATCAAGACAAACAGATGCGCAAAAAACCGTCCGGGATGGCACCAGTATGCTCCACAAGCTATATTCGGGAGGCGACAGCAGGGCACACAGGCGCAACGCACTTCCTGTTAGCATACGCACATACGGCTCTGTCTGGCGCCTTCCTCCAAAGCACAAACACAGAACCACCTAAAACCTACTGCACATCCACCAGTCAACAGCGCGTCACACCCCGGCCTTCCCAGCTTCACGTCCACCCGTCAACAGCCCGCAGCACGAACAAGCATGACAAGAGCAACAGCAACAGCACAAGATGCANCGTCCACCCGTCAACAGCCCGCAGCACGAACAAGCATGACAAGAGCAACAGCAACAGCACAAGATGCAACGCAACTTTCTGTGAATTGCCAACTGTCCAGGCGTTTCAATACAAAACCCAGCTCTCCATAACAGTCCACCCAGCACCTCAAATCGCATGGAGCTCATCGGTGTACATACTGCCACTGATACACGATCGGTCCAAACCCAACAACCAAACAGAAATACATTATCGTTACCACATAAGAGATTCCACTCTCACCCTGGAGAGTGCATCCCGTCAGCGTAAAGCAAAACACACAGCAGTACCGCACGTCACCGCATACAACTACGACCACAAAAGACATGGCCATCTCATTAGCCCTCCTCGTATCCACGAAACACACTTCCTGCCACTGCACGTCCGACCAGCCACTGGTTCCCAAACGCACTTAAGCGTGCACAGCAACGAACCTCCTCCCGCTCATTAGGCCAACACTGGCGCAAGACGATGCTTCACACGTGAGACGCAGTGCCGGCTTCAACCGCCCGACTCCGCTCATCTTCACCCAAACACTGTGGTTCGCCTATCGCCGCAACAGGAGGCTTTGCCGTTTCTCTGTCTTACGTATCTCACGCATGCAACGCACTTGCTTCATGACCAAGAATGTGCCGGTGCGTCGGCTGCGTTCTCCTGACAAACTGGCAGAATCAACTACCGGGCTGACAGCCATGAGTCCGGCACAATCGCTCTTCGCGGGGCAGTAACACCGATCAATTCACACTACGCAGG
>NW_013575232.1:0-2399 GCF_000499745.2 Eimeria mitis | reverse complement strand
TTTTTTTTTTTTTTTTTTTTTTGTTTTTTTTTGTTTTTTTTGTTTTTTAATAAGGGTTTAGGGAGCGATGCAGAAACGTTCTAGCAGACACATGTTTGTCTTTTTTATTTTTATTTTATTTTATTTTTTTTCTTTTTCATTAGGGTTTAGCCAAACGACAAGCTTCTGTCTGCTAGAAAAGTTCTAGCAGGGTTTAGGGTTTAGGGTGGCGGTTAGGGTTTAGGGTTTAGGGTTTAGAGAGCGATTCTTGTTTTTTATTTATTTTTTTTTCTGTTTTGGGTTTGGGGTTTAGGGTTTATTAGGGTTTAGGGTTTTTTGAGGGTTTAGGGTTTATTAGGGTTTTGGGTTGGTTTGTCTTTGTTTTGTTTGCATTTGCTTTTGCTTTTTTTCTTTGTAGGTATTTTTCCTTGCTTGTCTTTGTCTTTGTCTTCGTCTTTATCTTTGTCTTTGTATTCGTTTTATTTGTTTTCGGTTTTCTTGTTTGTCCTTGTTTTTATTTGTTTTTGTTTTACTTGTTTTTTTTGTCTTTGTTTTATTTGTCTTTATTTTATTTGTCTTTGTTTTTCTTTGTCTTCATTTGTCTTTGCCTGTGTCTTTGCATTTCTTTGTCTTTGTTTGTCTTTGTTTGTTTTTCTTTGTCTTTATTTGTTTTTCTTTGTCTTTGTTTTTGTTTGTCTTTGTATTTATTTTTATTAAACAGTCTGTTTACTTGTCTTTCTTTGTCTTTTATCTTATTTAATTTTTTTCTATTTATATGATTTGTATTTGTTTATATTTTTTTCATTTATATTTAATTGTATTTATTTATACTTTTATTTATCTACATTTATTTTTATTTAGTTCTATTTGTAAATATTTATATTTATTTTTTTTTATTTACTTATATTTTTTTGTACATACACCGCAACCCGAGCATGGTTTGCGATCGAATAGAGGGTTTAGGGTTTAGGGTTTAGGGTTTAGGGTTTTGGTGTTTTAGGGTTTTTGAATCGACTGACATCCTTTGATAAAGAACATATTTCCCCAGCAACCCTAAAAAAGCTTGAAAAAATTATTCAACGGTATAGACCCTAAACCCTAAACCCTAAACCCTAAACCCTAAACCCTAAACCCTAAACCCTTGTTTGCTTTATTATTTCTTGTGTCCCTTTAGCAACCACTAACAAACCCCATAGCTCCATCTCAAAATAAAAAGAAAAAGATAGACAGATATATTGTATCTAGGGTTTAGGGTTTATTGTTTCATATATAGGATTTAGATATTAGGGTTTAGGGTTTAGGGTTTATATATAATTTTTATAATAACCCTTCCTTTTCTCTGATTCTATATTTTTATTTTTCAATACCATTACTGAAATTCAGAAAAAAAAAAACATTTTTAGGGTTTAGGGTTTAGGGTTTAGGGTTTAGGGTTTAGGGTTTGTGTGCAGTTCTGACTTTACACCCGAAGTTGTTGGTAAACAATCTGTTGCTGCAATGTCTTTGTGTATGTGGGTTTTGGCGATAAACAAATTCGCAAAAATTTCAAAAGAAGTAGAACCAAAAAGAAAAAAAGTAGAAGAACTCAATGCAAAGGTAAACCCTAAACCCTAAACCCTAAACCCTCAAACCCTAAACCCTAAACCCTAGATAATACACAGGAAATATAGAGCTTGAGTCAGAAACAAATTCGCAAAAATTTCAAAGGAAGTAGAACCAAAAAGAAAAAAAGTAGAAGAACTCAATGCAAAGGTAAACCCTAAACCCTAAACCCTAAACCCTAAACCCTCAAACCCCAAGAGTGTTAGAACCCAAAAGTAGAAGAACTCAACGCAAAGGTAAACCCTAAACCCTAAACCCTAAACCCTTGTTTGTTTTATTCAAACCGAAAGGAACAGCAGCAGAAGACCTTAACGCTAGGGCAAACCCTAAACCCTAAACCCTAAACTCTAAACCCTAAACCCTAAACCCTAAACCCTCTGAAATTGCGTGTTATATTTCGTTGATTTAATTTCAATTGCTGTGGCGTACATGAATGAAGTCTCAAGCAAAACCCTAAACCCTAAACCCTAAACCCTAAACCCCAAACCCTAAACCCTAAACCCCAAGCCCTAAACCCCAAACCCCAAACCCTAAACCCCAAGCCCTTAACCCCAAACCCGAAACCCTAAACCCCAAACCCTAAACCCTAAACCCCAAACCCTAAACCCTAAACCCTAAACCCTAACCCCTAAACCCTGTGTAATTGGTGTGTATGTACAGCTTGCTGAGGCCGATGAGGCTTTGCGGGAATCCGAAGAAAGATGCAAAAAAGTAAAAACAAAAGTAGAACAAATGGAAAAAGAATTAAAACAACAACTCAAAGAAAAGGAGACAGTTGAAAAGGAGACAGCTCTCTGTCAAACCAGACTCAATAGAGC
>NW_013575231.1:972-2461 GCF_000499745.2 Eimeria mitis | reverse complement strand
GTCTCTTTGCAAAGCAGCTGTCGCTTCAACAGAATTGTTGTTTCTCTGTTAGGACGAATGCCCTTCTTAAACAGCTGTATCGCTGAGCACAAAACTTTTCTGAGACGAATATTCACTTCAAATTGCCATCCGAAAGTTCGGTTATACGGTCTACCCGCCACCTCCTCCGGAATGTTCGCCACGAGTTCTTCCCACCACGAATTGCTGTTCCCCGCCTCCCTCAACACCTCCCTTGCGACAAAAAGTGTATCCAATAACAAATATCGGATACCAAGGACTCGAACAGAATCGCTAGGAGCCAATGGAGCAGCAGGCTGTGTATGGAAGTGAAGCAGATGCCCTGCAATGATCTCCATTTTGCTAACGAGGCCCTCTAAGTCTGCTTGGCGAACCATATCTTGCACAAGCAGTGCGCGCATATACCGCATAACAAAACCTATTTGATATGAACAAAGGTCACCTGAGCAAGCTGCCTCTAAAGACAGGGGCCTTGCGACAGCACCTGGTTGCAGGACTGGGATCCTGTAGAAAGGATGTTCCCTGGCAGACGCGGCAGGCTTAGGGCTAGTCGTCGAGGCGACGGGCTCTGGAGTCGGATTATCGTCCGGAGCGGCAATANGGCTTAGGGCTAGTCGTCGAGGCGACGGGCTCTGGAGTCGGATTATCGTCCGGAGCGGCAATAGGTTCGTCCGTGGTTAGAGAAGAGCCAGGGGACCCTGACGAAGGAGATGATGTCTTTTGCATTCCACTGGCCAACGCTGCATTGCTAGCCTCCTCAGACGTCGAAGGAACTGGCGACGCACACGGGGAACTAGACGTTGAGCCACTGGGACGCGACTCTGGGTGTGTAACTCCCAAAGCGGTAAGCAGCCCCTGAGTCATGATTTGCCATTCACTTTCCAATAGTTGTGCATCTTTGCTGCTTTTTGAAGGCTTGCGCGCACTAGTTTCATGCTTCCGTGGCGCTCTTGTGCTTTGTTCAGAAGGAGGCATATACCTCTTTGGCGGATTCAGTGGATACGTCTCTGGGTAATCTCCACGTTTCCTCTTTCCTACAGACAATGCCTGAACAATTGAAGGGAACGGGCTCCGCTGTATGCTGGGCTGAACGTCGTGAACTGGGGCACCCGGCGGCACCCAGGGCTGGGCTTGAAGCAACACCAAGCCTTGGTTAAATTCATCGAAAACCAAAGGCGCGTTTAAGGGAGCTGCGGAACTCGGCACATGAAAACCTTGAAATGATGAAGGTGCGCTGTCAGCCGAGGGAAGGACGGAGAAGCTGTAACCCGCAGAAGCAGTGGGGACCGAACCGTCAGCAGATGGCAGTATCATGGTAGAGACCCCTGCAGATGTGGATGCAGGTTCGCCTAGAGACTCAGGAGATCCCCACATATCAGCGGAGCCTCTCAAAAAGCTATAGGCTGTCTGCGTACCAGGTCCCTGGTGGGGCAGGGACCCGTCAGCAGATGGCAGCAGCATGGTAGAGACT
>NW_013575231.1:0-881 GCF_000499745.2 Eimeria mitis | reverse complement strand
GGTCCCTGGTGGAACCCTGGGGTGCCAACGGAAGAAGAAGGCACGGATCCGTCCCATGCCAGCAGCGAAGTAGTTTGCGTGCCAGTATGCAGCTCCTCTCTGCCACCCGAAACGTGCTGCCACGATTGACTGTCCCCCCAGTGCATCTGTTGTGGCATTTCAGGAGGTTGCAGGGAGTGGGGGTGCTCCTGCTCCAATTCCAAGCACAGCTCCACTATTGCGTCGAGTTCAGGGTCCTCATCCGTTGTTCGCTGCCTTCCTGCAAGTTGGCGGCCCGCACTCATCCTGCTTGTCAATATGGATGCGGATCTCGCACATTTTGTCAAGATCACAAGTACTGCTAGGACAGAAAGTAGGGCAACCCGCAGAAGGTATATGGTCAAGCTAGGTGACCGCCCAGATGTCCGAAATGCTCCACGTCTCGACGCTCTATTTCCGTTATTCCTTCCTTCAACGGAAAATCCTCTGGTTTCCTGCAATTTGGCCAACGTCGTCGACGCATCCTCTGTGTCTAGGGACAGTTGCATCGGTGGGTGCTGCTGTATCGCCAGACCGCTGGCCTCTGTGGATCGAGAGTGGTTCCTGAAGATAGGGAAACAAATTAGGTATATCCGATAGAGAATAATAAAAGGCAATAATGGGCTATTTTCAGTTATGTTGATGGATACATCAACGCCTGAGCGATACTCAGACCGGAGTTGCGAGTCTAGGCTTCCAGCCTTGTACTGTTCTCGAGAGACATCCCTTACTGCTTATTTATAAAAAAACAACATTAAAATAATTCAATCCTCACTTTTCCCAAACTCGAAGCGGTAGGTCGTTGGGCGTGACGCTCTGTCCAACCACCGAGAGGCGGCCGTCACCTAGTAGGTTGCCAGTGG
>NW_013575230.1:0-402 GCF_000499745.2 Eimeria mitis | reverse complement strand
TTTTTTTTTTTTTTTTTTTTTTTTTTTTTTTTTTTTTTTTTTTTTTTTTTTTTTTTTTATAGGGAGATGTTATAATTTGTATAGCGAGGCGGATATATGCAAGAGCCTGGCGGAGTTCCTCTGCGACGTAATATATTTATTTTTTTATTTTTTTTTATTTATTTTTTATTTTTTTTTATTTTTTGTTTGTTTTTATTTGTTTTATTTGTTTTATTTTATTTGTGTTATGGTATTTATTTTGTTTTATTTTATTTTGTTATTTATTTGTTTGTTTTTGTCTTTATTTGTTTATTTATATTTCTATTTGTTGTTTTATTTGTTTTGTGCTCGTTTTAATTAATTTATTTATTTATTTATTTATTTATTTATTTATTTATTTATTTATTTATTTATTTATTTATT
>NW_013575229.1:2567-2822 GCF_000499745.2 Eimeria mitis | reverse complement strand
CGCAAGCAAACTATCTCTTCCTTTATATCTGTTGCTGATACTAAACAAAACTCTAATAGGGGGGCCCCCCTGCTGTCTACATCGCCACCTGAACCACCCTGACATAGCTGCCAACGCTGCAGCAACAGCAGCAGCAACAGCAACAGCAGCAGCAGCAGCAGCAAAAGCAAAAGCAGCAGCAGCAGCAGCAACAGGAGCAGCAAAAGCAGCAGCAGCAGCAGCAGCAGCAGCAGCAGAAATTGGAGGATATGTTAA
>NW_013575229.1:2117-2467 GCF_000499745.2 Eimeria mitis | reverse complement strand
GCAGCAAAAGCAGCAGCAGCAGCAGCAGCAGCAGCAGCAGCAGCAGCAAAAGCAGCAGCAGCAGCAGCAGAAATTCGAGAAGGATATGTTAAAAAAGAAAATTTGTGCAGCAGATATAATACAGATAAAAAAAGAAACGAAAGAAAAAAGAAAAATTAAATGGTAGATGAAGGCAGCAGCAGTTGCAGTATCATCACTAACGCAATAAAAACAAAACACACAATGAATGTAATAGATATAATAAAGCTAAATATAAATACAAATAAATATATATATAAATAAATAAATATATAAATAAATAAAAATAAATAAATAAAAATAAAAAATAAATAAATAAATACCATTAGTTT
>NW_013575229.1:1587-2017 GCF_000499745.2 Eimeria mitis | reverse complement strand
AAATATTTCAGAGGGCCCAACATATATCACAAAAAAATAAATAAAAACAATAAAAAAATAAAACAAAGACGAAATAAATAAAAATAAATAAACAAGTATAAATAAAAATAAATAAATAAATAAAAATAAATAAATAAATAAATAAATAAACAAATAAATACCATTAGTTTTTTATCTTTGCCTGCTGTAAATATTTCAGAGGCCTCAACATTAACGGCGCAGCAACGAACGCTCTTGCCGCCATGTGCTTCTGGCTTATATCCAACACACTCTAATGCATGCGAGTATCTGTATAAATAAATAAATAAATAAATAAATAAATAAATAAATAAATAAATAAATAAATGTAATATTTAATTAATATTGGAGAAAGACAGAGAAAAAAAGAAAAAAAAAGCAGAAAAAAACAGAAAAAAGAAAAAAAGAAAAC
>NW_013575229.1:1330-1487 GCF_000499745.2 Eimeria mitis | reverse complement strand
AAATATTTCAGAGGGCCCAACATATATCACAAAAAAATAAATAAAAACAATAAAAAAATAAAACAAAGACCAAATAAATAAAAATAAATAAACAAATATAAATAAAAATAAATAAATAAATAAAAATAAATAAATAAATAAATAAATAAATAAATAT
>NW_013575229.1:1084-1230 GCF_000499745.2 Eimeria mitis | reverse complement strand
ATAAATAAATAAATAAATAAATAAATAAATAAATAAATAAATAATATAAAATAAAATAATATAATAAAATATAAAACAAACTAATCTAATAAAAAACAACAATAGAAAGGAAAGATATAGGTGAGCTCCTGCTGCTGCTGCTGCTG
>NW_013575228.1:2701-2823 GCF_000499745.2 Eimeria mitis | reverse complement strand
TGCTGCTGCTGCTGCTGCTGCTGCTGCCGCAGCAGCAACGCCCTGAGGCGCCACGCGCACTGCATTATCGCCAGCAGCTTCTTCTGTAGGGGGGCCAGACGAGGAGACAGGAGACACCTGCA
>NW_013575228.1:2326-2601 GCF_000499745.2 Eimeria mitis | reverse complement strand
GCTGCCGCAGCAGCAACGCCCTGAGGCGCCACGCGCACTGCATTATCGCCAGCAGCTTCTTCTGTAGGGGCGCCAGACGAGGAGACAGGAGACACCTGCAGCAGCAGCAGCAGCAGCAGCAGCAGCAGCAACAGCAGCAGCAAAAGTTCATGTGTCGAAGTGCCACGAGCGTATGCACTTGTACCTGCTGCTGCTGCTGCTGCTGCTGCAGCTGCTGCTGCTGCTGCTACAGCTGCTGCTGCACTGACCTGGTATATATATTCTCTGCACAGCGG
>NW_013575228.1:409-2065 GCF_000499745.2 Eimeria mitis | reverse complement strand
CAGCAACAGCAGCAGCAAAAGTTCATGTGTCGAAGTGCCACGAGTGTATGCACTTGTACCTGCTGCTGCTACAGCTGCTGCTGCACTGACCTGGTATATATATTCTCTGCACAGCGACTGTGGGCCTCAACAAGCGCAAAGAAGCTGAGGTTGCTTCTTCCTGCTGCTGTTGCTGCTGCATCTGCTGCTGTACCTCCGTTTGCTGCTGCTGCTGTTGCTGGCGTTGCTGCTGTTGCTGCTGCTGCTGCTGCTGCTGCTGCTACCTGCCCCTGCAACCCCTTCCACTCTGCCTCGATAGCCTCCGTCAAGGCGAAGTCCTGAACAGCCCTCAGAAAGTGCTGCAGCCGCTGCTGCAGCTGTAAGGCCCTAGCAGCAAAACGCTGCTGCTGCTGCTGCTGCTGCTGCTGCTGGTGCTGCTGCTGCAGCTGGTGACGCTGCTGCTGCTGCTGCTGCTGCTGCTGCCGCTGCAGCATCCAGCAGTCCGCGACAGCACCCAAAGCAGCATCGAGACGCAGCAAAAAAACAAACACGTCCGAGTACCTCTCCCTCACAGGCTGCACATACACCTCAGCTCTAAACCCTAAACCCTAAACCCTAAACCCTAGGCTCTTACACCCCTTAAAACACTGCGTTTCTCTGCGTATAGAGAGATGTGTCGGCGCCCTCCTCGCAACGTCTCCCAGGGTTTAGGGTTTAGGGTTTAGAATTAGGGCCTATGGTATAGAATGAGGGTTTAGGGTTTAGAGTGAGGGTTTAGGGTTTAGAGCGAGGGTTTAGGGTTTACAGAGGTCAGGAATAAGTGCAGGGGCGGCGGGGCATCCGGAAGGACCTGCAGCGAGCTCAGGAGCTCTGCTGCTGCTGTTGCTGCTGCTGCTGCATCTGCTGCTTCTGTTGCTGCAGCTGCTGCAACGCCGGAGCGCATGCTACAGGTGAGCCGCAGCAAGTGCTGTTGCTGCTGCTGCTGCTGCTGCTGTTGTTGTTGTTGCTGCTGCTGCTCCTGGGCTGCTGCACTGCTGGGGAGGGAACTTAGGGCCCCCTGCAGCAGCAGCTCAATGTCGGTGCAGAGGGCCCCCTTAGCAGCAGCAACAGCTGCAGCAGGAGCAGCAGGAGCAGCAGCAGCAGGTGTTGCTGTAGCTGCTGCTGCTGCAGCTGTTGCCGCTGAGTTTGCTGCGGCTTGACCTCGGGGTGTCTGGGGTGGGGGCCAGCGGAACCCAGGCCTGTGCGCATGCGCTGCTGGTTGCAGCAGCAGCTGCTGCTGCTGCTCCTCTACATGCTGCTGCAGACGTTGCTGCAGCAGCAACCGAAACTCCTGAACTGTGTGTGTTGACTCGAACAGCAGCAGCTGCAGCAGCAGCAGCAGCAAACGCAACAGCAGCAACCAAGGACCAATTCCCCAGGCACGAGCCTCTCTATGAAAACCAGCAGCAGCAGCTGCTGCTGCTGCAGCAGCAGCTGCAGCAAGGGAATGCAGCGGCGCAGCAGCAGCAAGTAGGAGAGTAGCAGCAGAGGAGAGCAGCAGCAGCAACAGCAGCAGCTCCAACAGCAGTACGCGGAGCAGAAACAACAGTAAAAGCAGCAGCAGCAATGACAACAACAGCAGCAGCAACAGCAACAACAGCATTACCATCAGCAGCAACAGCAGCAGCAGCAGCAACC